>NW_028171126.1:0-10000 GCF_963971535.1 Notolepis coatsorum
TGTCCTCATTTCATGTCTATTCTGTTCTACTACTTATTGCACAATTTGACTGGGTCTATTCTATCTTACGCTTTTTATTATTGTCTATTTTTAAACCTAAATCAAACCATAAACAAGGTGGCCTGTTGGGATGTCAGATCCCAATGTGAAAAACTGTGATTTTATATGTCTGACTGCACTTTATGTGCTCATTTTCCTGTCTTTTTCTGTTGTGAAGCACTTTGAACTGCAGTTTCTGTATGAAAGGTGCTATACAAATAAAGTTGTATTATTCTTCTTATTATTATATATATTTCCCAGCCTCTGGTCGGCGGGTGGTTTTGCACATTACGTGTACCTTTCGACGAGGAACGCGATAGCGGCCTTCCTTCTCCAGCGCGAGCCGGAGAGCGGCGTGTTGGCCCGCCCCCCCGAAACACCTGACTGGCCAAGAGCATCAGCTGCTCCCTGCGTCAATAACCAATCAGACGCTCTGGTTCCTGCCAAGCAGTCTCTCCGGAGTCGCATCGGAAAACTACGCCGTCGCATTCCTCGCATTCCTCGTCAAAACTACGACCACCGCCGCATTCCTCGCCAAAGAGTGAAGCAGAAGCAGAATATATTGTACATATTGTACATATGTATATTGTTTTGTTTACACTTGTTTAAGTACTTGACTTTCTATTTTACACTTATTATACTTTTTATAATTACCTATTTTTACCTAGCACACTCTCAGGAGCAAAACAGAAAGAAGCATTTCATACAAAAGTATCCTGTATTTCTGTATGACAACTAATAAAGAAACTTGAACTTGAACTTGAGGCAGAAGCGGGGCAGGTAAACCCACTCAGGGTGCTAATATCTCCAAAGATCTTCTTCAAGATTCAAGAGGTTTATTCATCACATACATACATACATACACAAGAAATATGAGTGAAATGAAGGTGGCCATGCCCGCTGCGATTGTGCAAAAAAATACAAATAATAATAATAATAATAATAGAATAAAATAGAATAGAAATAAAATAGACATGATACAAATACTAGGATAAAATACAAAAAGGCAATGAGTCCTATGTACACTTCTATACAATATACAGTTATACTCTATGTCACTATGCTGTCCTAACTATACTATACAGAAACATCCAGTCATGTCCCCCCCCCCCCCTTTAAAGTGACTTCTCATGTTATTAAAGTGACCTGTGGTGTGTTTGTGTGTGAGAGAGTGCAGCATGTACATGGTTGTACAGTAGATGGAAAATAAAGCTTTTTGGAACGTTTTCAACCCACTGTAAGTCCTTTACAATTATACAGTAGGTCTGTTTTACTCCAGCGCTACAGACGTTTACAATACAAACCAAACCTTTTACGGTTGACATTTACCCACCGTCTGGTCAAGGGTTAGTCAAGCAGGAGGCCGCAATTCGAAACTGGCCACGGTAAAATGTCCAACCCCCCCCCCCAATCTTCAAATGGAAGTAAAATAAACGTTAAAACTCAACTTAACTTAACATTTTTAAAAGCACTCCGAGTTATTCTTCCTCTTGTGGATGAAAATTCTGAATGTTTCCTTTCAAAAGAGACCAGACTCATGCATGTGCTATAAGTATAACGTATAATAAATTGCAGATCACTTTGGGTATGCAATTTTCAGGCGTTTTCTGATAAATGTGCCCACCTGTTAAGAGGTTAAACTCTAAAGGCAACTGAGGTTTCCCTCATTTACAGTCCCGTCGCGTGTACATGCAGAAATGAGCACTTTTTTTCAAGCGTATAAAATCACACAGCATATAAAATCATAACGGTAAGACAACAAGACGAGGCAAAAAGCAAGGATAACAAATCAATTACACCACGTACAACTTTACTGACAAGGGTTGGAGGTTTTAAACTCTGCAACAGAGGGGAGAATATCAAGCTTCAAGGACTGCTGGGAGTTCCTTCCGTGAGCTAGAGAGAGGCATCATGGAGACACGCAGATTCACCCTGTGCCGAGGTCAACGAGCCAAAAACAAGAATTCATTCTGTTTGTTTCCATCTCGACTGGCGAGGCGTGACAATCGATGGCAGCGTTTACATTCTGTATGCCGGGAGGAAAAACCCAAGGGCACAGAGAGAGGGAAGGGGGCGTGGAGAAACTGAAGAAGAAATCAATGTGTACAGAAGTATTAAAAAACAAACAAAACATTCCACTTCAGGGGAACTTCTCCTTTGACCCGGGCCGGCCGAGGGCACTAGTTCTGTTCACTCAATCAGAACCATGAGTTCTGTTATTAACTGGGTCGAGGGCACTAGCTGGTGAATGTTTGCTCAATCAGAACCATGAGTTCTGTTATTAACTGGGTCGAGGGCACTAGCTGGTGAATGTTTGCTCAATCAGAACCATGAGTTCTGTTATTAACTGGGTCGAGGGCACTAGCTGGTGAATGTTTGCTCAATCAGAACCATGAGTTCTGTTATTAACTAGGTCGAGGGCACTAGCTGGTGACTGTTCGCTCAATCAGAACCATGAGTTCTGTTATTAACTGGGTCGAGGGCACTAGCTGGTGACTGTTCGCTCAATCAGAACCATGAGTTCTGTTATTAACTGGGTCGAGGGCACTAGCTGGTTACTGTTCGCTCAATGAGAATCATCGTGAGTTCTGTTAACTGGGTTCAGGGTGGAGTCAGGAGAGAGAGAGGGGGAAAGGGAGAGGAGAGAAAGACGGAGAGTGACAGACTGAGGGAGAGACAGACTGAGGGAGAGAGAGCGAGAGAGAGAGAGGACAGAGAGAGAGAGAGGTGGAGAGAGAGAGATGGAGAGGGAGAGAGAGAGAGGGAAAGGGAGAGGAGAGAAAGACAGAGTGACAGACTGAGGGAGAGACTGACTGAGGGAGAGAGAGCGAGAGAGAGAGGAGAGAGAGAGAGAGGACAGAGAGAGAGAGAGAGAGAGGAGAGAGAGAGACAGAGAGAGAGGAGAGAGAGACAGAGAGACAGAGAGGGAGAGACAGAGAGACAGAGAGAGGAGAGAGGGAGAGAGAGAGGAGAGGAGAGAAAGACAGACTGAGGGAGAGACAGAGAGAGAGAGAGACAGAGACAGAGACAGAGAGAGAGAGAGAGAGAGAGAGAGAGAGAGAGAGAGAGAGAGAGAGAGAGAGAGAGAGAGAGAGAGAGAGAGAGAGAGAGAGAGAGAGAGAGAGAGACAGTGAGATATAGGCTGCTAGAATGAGAACAGGACTGAAACAGAGAGGTATAGAGGCTGCTAGAATGAGAACAGGACTGAAACAGAGAGGTATAGAGGCTGCTAGAATGAGAACAGGACTGAAACAGAGAGGTATAGAGGCTGCTATAATGAGAACAGGACTAAAACAGAGAGGTATAGAGGCTGCTAGAATGAGAACAGGACTGAAACAGAGAGGTATAGAGGCTGATAGAATGAGAACAGGACTGAAACAGAGAGGTATAGAGGCTGCTATAATGAGAAGAGGACTGAAACAGAGAGGTATAGAGGCTGCTAGAATGAGAACAGGACTGAAACAGAGAGGTGTAGAGGCTGCTATAATGAGAACAGGACTGAAACAGAGAGGTATAGAGGCTGCTAGAATGAGAACAGGACTGAAACAGAGAGGTATAGAGGCTGCTATAATGAGAACAGGACTGAAACAGAGAGGTATAGAGGCTGCTAGAATGAGAACAGGACTGAAACAGAGGTATAGAGGCTGCTAGAATGAGAACAGGACTGAAACAGAGAGGTATAGAGGCTGCTAGAATGAGAACAAGACTGAAACAGAGAGGTGTAGAGGCTGCTAGAATGAGAACAGGACTGAAACAGAGAGGTATAGAGGCTGCTAGAATGAGAACAGGACTGAAACAGAGAGGTATAGAGGCTGCTAGAATGAGAACAGGACTGAAACAGAGGTATAGAGGCTGCTAGAATGAGAACAGGACTGAAACAGAGGTATAGAGGCTGCTAGAATGAGAACAGGACTGAAACAGAGAGGTATAGAGGCTGCTAGAATGAGAACAGGACTGAAACAGAGGTATAGAGGCTGCTAGAATGAGAACAGGACTGAAACAGAGAGGTATAGAGGCTGCTAGAATGAGAACAGGACTGAAACAGAGAGGTATAGGGGACCTCAAAGACCCATATTAACTTGTTGAAAAGGACTTGGAAATTCAGATTTGATTACAGCAGCAGCAAACGTGCGCAGGACGGCGATGTGGGCAATTTAGCGAGACGGTCTCATTAGGTGACCGAACAGGTCAGTACAGGTTCCCCTCGGCGAGTGCTCGTTGCATGATGCTGCTTTTTAATCATAAATGCAATTATATAAAAGTCATGATCAGCGAAGGCCGCGTTCTGAACGCACTTCAGACCGACACGTCGTCGGGAGAGCCGGATTCCAAAAACGGACGCTTTTGGCAGCGAGGCGAGCAGACAGGGGGGGGGGGGGGGGGGGGGGGAAGCATCATCACAGGAGATGAACGGAGCGCGATCAAGTGCACCACTCCAGCGGCGTCAAAAAAACACTCACTCCAATCATCCTCGTACAAATATCTGTTTTCCTGAGATGAACCCCGAGAAAATCACAATTTACGAGTCGATGGCGTCACATCGCTCACGTTGTCCGGTCGCCTGAATTCTTTCCCCAATACATTTCCAGTTCCGCGTTCGCCTTCTGCGCTCTGATTGGCCACTGACGTTTCTGGTCATGTGACATGTGCGCCCAATCGTGTGACGGCAAGTTCTTTCGCCGGTTAAGCTTATAGGCACTCTTTCGAAGTTGGTTAAGGTTAGAGTTTGTCTTAGAGCAGGGCGATGGAACGCCAGCCCTGATTCCAAACTATAACCTTAACCAACTTCGAAAGAGGCGCCTAAGCTTAACCAGTGATAAACTAGGCGTTAGGTCGTTTGCAGGCTGTTCGACGCGGAAATGGGCAAAGACACTGCTCGTCACGCGATTGGGCGCACATGTCACATGACCAGAAACGTCAGTGGCCAATCAGATCGCACCAGAATCGTCCGTGGCCTCGCAGAACGCGCACGCGGAACTGGAAATGTATCGGGGAAAGAATAGACGCTGTCCGGTCTCATCAGGCGTCTGCAGTGTTTTGCGCCTCAGTGCTGCGTCCCTTGTTTTTTATTTTTTTTTTAAATTTTTTTGGGGGATTTTATTGCTTTATTGGACAGACCCGGCAGAGAGGAAGGATATAGGAGACGATAATATGGGGGGAGGACAAAGGTCGGCAAAGGTCGCCGGGTCCGGGAGTCGAACCCGGGACGGCCGCGTTGCACTGCAGTGCGTTACGTGGTGCGCCACCCTGGTTGTTTTAATAGATCAGAGTCATACTGTTTGGGGGTATGAGCTCCTAGTATCTCCTGCTGTCTGAAGAGGTTCAAGTTTCAAGTTTCAAGTTTCTTTATTAGTTGTCATACAGAAATACAGAATACGTTGTATGAAATGCTTCTTTCTGTCTTGCTCCCGAGAGTGTGCTAGATACAATAAAAAATATAGTATAAAATAAGTATAATATAAGTATAAAATAGAAAGTCAAGTACTTAAACAAGTGTAAACAAAACAAAAATGTTCAATATACATATATATATACAGTATATACAATGCAGTAGAGAAGGTAACTGAGTTACAACGACATACAATAGCTTAGCTTGTGGTGCCACCTTGTGGTGCAATGAGGTGCAATGAGGTATGAGATTGATGTGCAAATCTCTTTACCAATAATATAAAGTGTGTTAAGTGAGTAAAGTGGGTGCTACAGTGAGTTGTTTATTTAAAGTGAGTGTGTACGTGTGGATGTGTGTGCTGTGGGTGTATTTGATGGTTTGTTACATAGTGTTATTGTTCATTGAGCATCCTGATCATAGATATCTATATAGAACACTAGATAGCTTACCCGCGCTGCCGGCCAATGTAGAGCGACGTCGTCGTAGGGCGGCCATATTGCTCGAGGCAGCTCAGCTACTGATAACATTCATGTCTACTTTTTTACTTAACACTTTAGTTGCCAAAGGACGAGTTTAGGCGTCCTTCCCCGCCATGCTCCAGTTGCCGAAGACGCCGTAACTCGTCTTTGATATCAATATTTCAAAAATCTGTGATCGGAATCATATTTCCTTTCCGGGGCCCTGAGACACAAGTGTCATCTCCTCTCAATCCTCTAGCGGTTCAAGACCGCCATCTGGTGGCCGATCGGCCGGATGTTACCTTTAACCCGGCAGGACTCACTCCATGTGGTCCGGGCACTCGCTAATGTTAGAGAGACTCAGTCTTCACACAGTGAACATCGATCGCTGCAAATAACTCGAAAAAACAACATGATTTGGACGTATATATTATTATTAGGGGTGCTCGATATTGGCTTTTTTACCGATACTGATATTCCGATATTGTCCAACTCTTAATTTCCGATACCGATATCAACCGATACCGATATATGCAGGGTTTCCCCCCCCCAAAAAACTGTCTACCCCACGCTGATCGCCCAACGGCCCGCGGAGACTGGGGTGAGTTTTAGCGTGTAATATTACCGTGTTCGACACTAACTGCTATGATGAACATTTGACCCACATTAGATGAATGGTATAACGCTGCCCACGGAATTATAAACGCCCCTCGCCCATCCGGTCAACATCAGATGACGTGTAGTAACTTCCAGAAGTCCGTCCAGTTGGATTTTTTTATATCGCGCCGATTTCTATCAAACTGTATTTGATCATCAATAAAATGCATTTGGGGCAATAAATCACATTCTGGAGAAAGCTGCAGAAAGAGATGAAAACATACTTATACTTTAGATCATATTTTAGTATGAATATGTGAATGAAAAAGTTTAACGTTCATACACCCTGAACAATACATATAGGACATTGAATGGGCCCTAATAATGGCAATTTAGCAATAGAATTTAAAAAGTTATAGCCCTGCAAAGAAGGGGAACTTCTCCATAGACAAATAGAGCTGGCAAGGGATGATATATAATGAATTTAGCCTTAGGCAATCAAAGTGTTAAAGGCCGTTTTTTTTTTTTTTACAAACCGCTTGAATCATAGCCACGTTAATAATTCTTGTAATAAACCAACCCGTTTGTTTCCAATATTTCAGCGAGTTATGAGTATTTTTGTCTGTGCAGCTCACTCACCCTCACTCAAGGCTGACTCGAGCAAGATGGCGGCGGTTCAGTGACGCTGGTGACTCCGCCTTAAGCTATCTAGTGTTCTATATAGATATCTATGATCCTGATGGCCTGGGGATAGGGTTATGAGCTCCTAGTATCTCCCGCTGTCTGAAGCGGAGCGTCTGGCCCGGGACATGAATACATGTCGTGTGTGGCGTCAGATTTAACAACCTAATAACCAGAGGGCAAACCTGTTGACCTTTTCTATTCCTCCCCAGTCCGTCTGCTTCAGTTCTTCCCACACCACTCATAGGGCGATAATGCAACAAAAACGGCCCACTTTATACATGAGTGTTATTCCTTATTATAGCCATACTTTCCAAAACTCTGAAACCGAGCGGCAGAATGGACGTGTGCCGAGGAGGGAGACGTGAGCGGGTTCTTGCTCGTCCTTCAAGGAAATATATTTCCTTGGGTCTAATCTGAGATCGTGTATATTTTGAAAGTATTTATTTTCGTCTGAAAAAGCGCGCTATGCCATCTGGCAGCCCGTACGTACGGTCGTGTCCTGGCACCCGGAGTCCCTTGGCATGAAGACCTCCATAAGCAGTTTCATAAAAGCCTCTCTAGACTCCAGAACTGTCCAAGTCAAGCTCAGCTACAGCAGCCAGCTTCATTGTTTGGCTTCAGTGTGTGTGTGTGTGTGTGTGTGTGTGTGTGTGTGTGTGTGTGTGTGTGTGTGCGTGCGTGCGTGCGTGCGTGCGTGCGTGCGTGCGTGCGTGCGTGCGTGCGTGCGTGCGTGCGTGTGTGTGTGTGAGAGTGTGAGTGTGAGTGTGTGTGTGTGTGTGTGTGTGTTGAGAGAGTGCACGTGGGAGAGAGCCAGAGAGAGAGAAGTCAGAGTCAAGAAATACTGAGATTCTAAGAGGGAGGGGATGAATTAACTAGAAAGGTGCGCTCAGTAGATCTCCACCTGGCGCCAGCCACCCATTTAATTTAGAATAGCCTACTTTTTAAGTGTGTGTGTGTGTGGGGGGGGGGGGGCATAGACCAATTAAAGCAGATCTCCCTCCATTATTCCTATTGCACTGTGACACTATTACAATATGACACTATTACACTATTGCACTATGACACTATTACACTATTACACTATTGCACTGTGACACTATTACACTATTACAATATGACACTATTACACTATTGCACTATTGCACTATGACACTATGACACTATTACACTATTACACTATTGCACTATGACACTATTACACTATTGCACTATTACACTATTACACTATTACACTATTGCACTATTGCACTATGACACTATTACACTATTACACTATTGCACTATGACACTTGTAACTGAGGGGTACAATTCCCTGACTGTATTGAATAAGTATGGTATCATTAAACCACTACTGTCTTATGTACATTACTACTGGCCATACAGTACACAGGTATATGAGATGAACACTTCCACAATGACACGGTTCCACAACAAATCTTGGTTAGAATAATATTTATTAGCAGCAATAATATTATATTACATTACTTTACTTAGAGTCGCGCTTGTAAGGCGAAGAATGTGCATGAATAGATCAAGAGCGTAAGTCCATTAGAATATTACGCAGGAGATAATGAATACCACCTGTATTATACTGTAGGAATTAGGAATTATATCTATGGTACACTAGTAGGGCAGCGGGAGATACTAGTAGGGTCCCTCCGGTTGTAGGCCAGCAGGGGAGAGGATTTGTCGGTAACGAAAGTCTGGGTCAACGAAGAATAAGGAGACTCCAAGTACAGGAGACAGTGCAATAATCTCTTGATCCGCAGACGAACCACAGCTATTCTCCGGTATGCAGCTCCGCATGGAAGAAAGCTAGCCAGCCTCAGGCGTCCTAGAGGCGGGCTCGACGTTGCTCCTCACAGGGTAAATCCCACACAATTGTGGGTGTAGACGATTCTCCGCTCCATCAGCTACAGGACCAAAGCAAATATAATCCAGCCGAAAAGGGCTCTGTAGTCGTCGGGTAGGTTATCCAGTGTACATATCCACACGGTCCTCGTCTAGGGCTCCTCGGATGACGGCACCAGGTTAAGCCGCCCAGCCTGGATAAGCACACTAGCTAGGTACGAGGAAGCGTTGGTAATGCTGGTCACTGTAGAACGGTAGCCGCACGATACACTATACTTAAATAGACTATTACTGAATAATAGAATAGGTCGAACTCGACGGTACAGCGTTAAACTCTGATACTTCAGCTATTAATTCGCACGCGGTCTCAAGGCTCTATTTCGGGGCAAAACGGGCCCACTTCACAGCACGTTGTATCGTGGTGAAGGCTTCAACTTATTGGGTAACATACTTCTGTATTCACCTGCGCCGTATTTATACGTTAGGTGAACAATCTAGTACCAGCCTTATTTCTGTCTCGTATTCTTGCACAGAGCCGATCATGTTCAGGCATGTCTTTGGCGGTGACTTTGAACTAGACCTTGGGGGTATGGCCGTGGCGCCTAAGGGATCGCTGTCCAATAGGAGAACGAAATATTATGGTCTGTACTAGGTAAAAGGGATATTCCGTGTATATGTACAAAGAATACACAAGGGATATCAGACGATATACAAATACTATGCAATATATATCAAGTAATAAATATATATATTCGGTTTAATCTGATCCTTCGTAACAACACTATTACACTATTGCACTATGACACTATTACACTATTGCACTATTACACTATTACACTATTGCACTATGACAATATGACACTATTGCACTATTGCACTATTGCACTAGTGCACTATGACACTATTACACTATTACACTATTGCACTATTACAATATGACACTATTGCACTATTGCACTATTGCACTATGACAATATGACAC
>NW_028171126.1:12500-22500 GCF_963971535.1 Notolepis coatsorum
ACCCCTCAGTTACAATTGGTCCTTCGAGCCGGAGGGTAATTAGTGTAATATTAATATAGTGTTATTAATATTGAAATGGCCTATGATGAACACTCCACGAAACGATCCTCCTAACCAACGCCCGCAGCGCGAACGACGGCTCCCTCAGTACTTAGAGGCTTACGCTGTCAGTCAACAACCTAGTCTTCTACTAACAGTAAACGCGGTAAAACTAGAAAGTAAAAGTATGTCTAACCCCAACGCCCAGACTACCCCGACCATAGAGGCCCCTACGGGCTCTAATGTAACTGACCAAGTTCACGGTGGGGACCAGTGGGAACCAGACATGACTTCACACCCCGCCAGTACTGAAGAAGTAGTCCCCGATGAGTCCCGGGAGGAATACAACGCTACCGAGAGAGAACTCGGCACGGAAGAAGACGGGGAGAGCACCGTGGAGATAGAGCTCCAAGGCTCCGCAAGGAGTACCCCGAGGGAAGGCTCCCCTATACAACCGCCTTCTCCCAGCGAGGCAGAGAGGACCCTACAGCAGGCCTTCCTCATCAGCCTGAACGCCGCTGCTGAACGCGACCGACTGCAGATCCAGCAGCGAAGCGAAGAAGAGCATATACGTCTAGAAATAAGACGCATTCAGATGGAAGAGAATGTGGCCCGAGAACGAGCCGGTGCTCAACGGGACGCAGCGCGCGACAGACAGCAGTCGCAACTAATAGAACAGCTGATCAGACGGACAACACCCTCTCCCTCCGCCAGAGGCTCCAGGAACTCGTCTAGACACACCTCCAGGGCGGCATCCCCTAGCCGAGTAAACAACCCTGAACTTGACCAACAGACGAGGTCTATACCCCCCACAGACCACCTCCCCCCACCGGTCCAAGCGAGACCTAGCAACCGGGAAGGAGCAGCATATCCTGTGGAGAGGCTAAACCAGAGACTACAAGCACTGGATGACCTAACTGAAGACGAAGAGGAAGAGGAGGAGAACCACGCCCGAAGACAGCACAGTACTCTACCGGACCAGGAGGTCCGGTACAGCCCAGGCTATACTCCCGCGGAGCTGCGCTACAGACCCCCGACTCTATACACGGGTGAGCACGACGCACGACCCGCACCGAGGAACAGCACCTGGACAAGCGGGCCATGGTACACTGCCGGTACCAGCCCATACCAAGGAGCGGGAGGAGACTCGCCTAGGAGGCCTCTCCCCCAACGCTCGCCGATGTATCCACAGTCAGCGTCATACATTGGCACGCCTATGGTACCCGACTTCACCCATGAGAACCGGGCCCAGTATACAGAACTCCGCATGTGTCTGGAGACCATGTTGGTGGATGTATTGGATGAACGCCACAAATACGCCATCCTACTGAAGCACTTAAAGGTACCCCGCGCACATAATATAGCGCTCGCCTACGCGACTTCCACCACCCCATACACAGCAGCGCTGGTAGCATTGGACCAGAGGTATGGGCGCATATGGGATTACGTGATCCAGGAGATCCGACACATCGACCGCTTACCCCCAGCAATAGACAATCGAGCACTGGACGACCTGTCCATCAGAGTGCAGTCCCTGGTAGGGATGTTGGGAGCGCAAAGAGAGAAGGGGAGGCATGAACTTTACGCCAACTCAAATGTGGAAAGGATCCTGGAGAAGCTGCCGCCCGCTCGTCAGGAGCGCTTTAGGCGGCAGAGGGACCACAGAGACCCGAATGGCCCCGAACCGAACCTCCTCGATCTAGCAGACTTCCTGGCGAGAGAAGTCAGCAGCCTACGGCTAGATACATTCGGACGGAGCACCCCTGGCTCCAGAGAAGGAACCAGACGACTAAATGATGGAAGAAGATCGGTGACTGTGATGCACCAATCGGAGTCAGTACCGAGCAGCAGGAGCCACAGTACCCCCTCCAGAACGGAGAAGTGGAAGATAGTGTGCCCCTACTGTGAGAAAGAACACTGGCTAGCGCAATGTGACTCCTTCCCCAAGCTGAACGCGGAGGAAGCAGGTCAATGGATAAAGTCCAACAAGCGCTGTTTTCGCTGTGCGCGCTCACACATGGCAGCCGAATGCCGCTTAAAGAAAAGGTGCACCAAGTGCGATGGAGCCCATCTGGACATACTTCACGACAGTAACAGACGGCGCCCTTCACCTGCACCATCCAGCCGCAAAGCGAGCGTCATGTACATCGATCCCGCCAGCAGCAGTGGAGCCCGAGTACTCCTAAAAGTAGTGCGTGTGACACTAACCTACCAGAATAAAGTCCTGGACACTTACGCCGTCCTCGATGACGGGTCAGAGAAGACCCTGCTGCTCGCCTCCGCTGCGGCCCAGCTAGGGCTGCGGGGAAGCGAAACCCAAATGACAATTCGGACAATAAGACGAGATTTGAAGACGATAAAGGGCGAGAATGTCTCATTCTCTATCGCAGCAAGCGGCCAGCCTGAGCGACGGTACCAGATTGCAGACGCTTTCACCAGCCAAGAAATAGGACTGTCGCGGTACACATACCCCGTCGCCAAGCTGATGGAGAAATATGCACATCTGCGCAAGTTACCGATCCCGCTCATAGACAATGCTATGCCGACCCTGTTGATAGGCTCCGACCATGCAGACCTCATTGTCCCGATAGACCGGGTTCATACCGGACCCCGAGGCTGTCCTGCAGCAGTCGAGACCCGTTTGGGATGGACTCTCCAAGGCCCGCTCGCCAAATCTCTCAACCGAAGTACAGCCACTAGATGTCTCCACTCCCGAGTCACAGAGGGAGAAACCGCACTCCTGCAACACGTAGAGCGGCTATGGAGCTTGGAACAAATGCCCTTTAAGAATGGAAAGAAAGACATTCGCTCTAAAGATGACATTTACGCCATTCACCTCCTCGAGACAGGGACCAAGAGAGTCCCGGTCAACGGCGTGTTGAGATACGCCACGCCACTCCTGCGGCGAGAAGGAATGCCTACTTTCCACGCCAAGACAGACGCCATAGAACGGTACCTGCTGAACACGGAGCGGCGCTTAGCCAAGAACCCCGCCCAAGAGAGTGTATACCGCGCTGAGATTGAGAAGCTCATCACAGCGGGACACGTCACAAAGATGGACATTAAAGAGGCTGACCAGACCACTGAATCGTGGTACGTGCCCCACCACAAGGTCCATCACAACGGTAAAGACCGCATAGTATTTAACTGCAGCTACCAGATCGGATCCCAAAATCTGAATAAAGAGTTACTGCCCGGTCCCACACTCGGCCCCTCCCTACTCGGCGTTCTACTCCGCTTCCGCCAGGAAAGGGTGGCCATCAGCGGGGACATTAAAGGAATGTTCCTGCAGGTGAGATTAGTAGAGGCGGACAAGCCCCTGTTACGGTTCCTATGGAGAGAGAAGCCAGGAGATGAGCACCCAGCCATCTACCAATGGGAAGTCCTCCCCTTCGGAACGACGTGCAGCCCCTGCTGTGCGACATTTGCACTACAGAAACATGTAGCAGAGGACCCAGCAGCGGACGAAGAGGTCCGACACAGCGTAAAGAACAGCTTCTACGTAGACAACTGTCTACAAAGCCTTTCAACCCAGGAAGAAGCCGAGGCTCTCCTGATTAAACTCCGCGCCTCATTGATCAAAGGCGGCTTTGATCTCAGGCAGTGGGCCAGCAGCGATCCGCAAGTACTGCGCAGCCTCTCCTCCGAGGACAAGGCAGCCAGCAGCGAGACCTGGATGGCTACAATCCCGGGAGAAGCCCAGGAGATGACCCTGGGATTGGTGTGGCGATTCAAAACAGATTCGCTTCACTACAGACACAAGCCCCTGACTACGGAGCAGGGAAGGCCGGCGGCGGCGCCGACCACCAGACGGAGTGTGTACACAACACTCGCCCGACAATATGACCCGCTAGGATGTATTCTACCGTACACCACCAGGGCAAAAATGATTGTACGAGCATTGTGGGACAAGGACCAGGGCTGGGACGACCCCATTCCCGCACATCTTGCATCCACCTGGAGAGAGTGGGAGATGGAGCTCCACTCACTCCCAGGCGTTAATATGCGCCGAAGCTACTTCCCACCCACGGTGAGGCCAGAGACATGTAAAATGGACTTACACGTCTTCAGTGACGCCTCAGAGGTCGCATACGGATCAGTAGCCTACTTGCGGGCCCAAGACCAAGGGGGAGAGATCTACACAGCATTTGTCCTCGCCCGCTCGAGAATAGCCCCACGCAAGCAACAATCTATCCCACGTCTAGAGCTCTGCGCAGCCCTAGCCGGAGCGCACCTAGCCACGCTCATCCAACGTGAGCTCACCATACCGGTGTCTAGAACAATCCTGTGGTCAGATTCCACGACGGTACTCGCCTGGATCAAATCGGACTCATGCAAGTACAAAGTCTTCGTGGGAGTCAGAGTCACCGAGATTCAAGACTTAACCGAAGAGTTAACCGGAGAAACAGAGTGGCGCTACGTTGATACAAAACAGAACCCAGCTGACGTCATCACCCGGGGGATGCCCCTGGATGACCTCACCCGTCGCAATGTCTACAGTGACGGCCCCGCATTCCTAAGACTCCCGGAAGGACAGTGGCCCATGCCTATCCCGAGGGAAGCAAGTCCAGAGGAGGTGGAAATTAAGAAGTCTGTGTTCTGTGGATTGAGCACCGTAGCCTCCACCGACCCTAACATAAACGATTGCACGTCCATAGAGAGTGCACAACAAAGAACATTCCTGCGGTACCACCCGGAGTGCAAGTCCCCCGCTGATATGTCAGCAGCTAACTACGAGGAAGCAGAATTGCTTCTACTGCAGCGAGCCCAGAGAGACTCGTTCCCCGATGAATTGGCCTGTCTACAGGGAGGAAAGCCTGTCCCATCCGACAGCAGATTAATTCACCTGGCCCCCGAGAGCGACGCTCACACCCTCATCAGAGTGGGTGGTCGCCTACGCAGAGCCCCCAATCTACCGGATGACATTAAATACCCGATCGTATTGAACAGCCGACACAAGGTCACAGAGCTGATTATAAAGAAATACGATGAGGATGTACATCACGCCAGGAGCAGTTTCCTACTGCACTACCTACCGTCTCTACAGACCCGCCAGAAGTGGGTAAAGGAGAGAGACAATTTGACAGAAGGAACAGTCGTCATGATTATTGATCAATCACTGCCCAGAGCTATGTGGCCGGCCGGCCGCGTAAGCAAAGTGATCACCGGTGCCGACGGCAAGGTCCGAGCAGCTGAAGTGCTCGTCCAGGGTCGCACTTACACCCGTCCCGTGGCAAGGCTCATAGAACTGCCTCGACTCCCAGACACAATCGATGATGACCATGACCCTACAACCCTATGACTTTGTGAAGTTGACTGACCCCTACAGCAAACCCTTATGTGTAAATAGACAACGCGATTAATCTGTCTCCGTTTAACTGATTAGGTCTGGGACCTATTCAGGGGGTGGCTGTTGTGAAGGGCCAGATTAAACCGAATATATATATTTATTTATATATATATATATATTTAATTGTATTTGTATATTCTCTAATATTCCCTGATATCCCTTGTATATTCCTTGTACAATATGCATTGAATATCCATTCTAGCCTACTGAACATCCCATAATAGTCTCCATTCTACTATTGGTCGAGACCTTGGTGCCAGGCTGCCATACCCCTCAGACCCAGTTCAAACGTACCGCTCGACATGTACGAACAAGTCCTAGTTCCGCGTAGGAATTTGGCTACCGCACCACTAATGGGACTATTTGTTCATAGTGCGTATATATACTGCGCTACTAAAGTAGGACTTTCTTTTCAGTCCAGTTTCTTACCCTCCAATAGAGTCACAGACGTAAAGCCTCCCCGCGATGCCACGTGTGGGAGTAAGGCCAAGTTCGGCCTACCATCGGTATTGAGACATCGTGTATATTAATATTTGAATAGTCATATTTGGCACTATATCGTCGAGTTGGACGTAGTCTATTAAGCTAATAATAGTCTGTTAATATATAGTGCTTCGTGCGGTGAGAATACTACCGTAGTCAGTACCCCATCGTTTCGGGCAGAGAACTGGCTGCTTACCCAGGGTGGTTGACCCTATGTGAAGCTGCACCCGAGGAGCCCCAGAGCCGACGAGCGAGTGGACCTGTATACCGGATTATTCTACCGACGACAGCCCGCCTTCCCAGGCACGGATTATGCTTTGGATACTTTGATTATTCTATGGATAAAGACCCCCGACACTACCGTGTGTTGGAACCCCCCCCCCTGGAGAGGACGCAAGGTGAGGAGACGCTCTGCAAGACGAGGTCTCTCCACATCTCTCCCCCGTGGACCGGAGAGAGCCGGCCCACAAAGAGTCCACCTGCTTTCATCTGTGGTCCAAGGATCGCCGGCGCATTGAACGGCACTACAGTGGGTTCACCTGGGATACCCTTGGCCGGACGAGGCAGCTGGATTCTACCCCCCCCCCCCCTCCTACTCCTGTCGGCTTACAAGCGACCGGATTAACCCCCTCTAGTGTATCCAGCCTATAATCATTAAAGTATCATTGCTGTTATTCCTTAACTATTCCAGGTCGTATATTTACCACCTGCGCCTTCAGAGATTGGACATTATCTATTGATATACCGACGAATACTCCTTGCCATAAAAGTGCATACTATTTCAATTCATAAATGTAATTAAGTGATTAAGTGCTTATTCTACACACCATCGCTGTGTAGGAAATAAAGACCTGTTTCTAATTCGTACATTTGTGTTGGATCCGTTTCATCTACGTGAGAGTGTTCATGATAATATATTTATGCCGTGTACTGGGTGGCCGAATATTAAGTACAAAGGTAGTGGTAGTAAGTATCATATCTAGTAATACAGTCAGGGAATTGTACCCCTCAGTTACAGTATATATGTATGTATGTATGTATGTATGTATGTATGTATGTATGTATGTATGTATGTATGTGTGTGTGTATGTATATGTGTGGTCCTCACAGAGACTCCGTGGCCACCACCCGCTGGGCCAGGCCGTAGAGGGTGCCGCTGGACGTCAGGACCACCAGCTGGCTGAGGTGGGGGCTGGGAACCTTCTCCTTCCTCTCCTCCGTCTGACCGTGGACCCCGGGGGCCTCCCCCCCCCCTCCTCCTCCTCCTCCGGGCTCCTGTCGGGTCAGAGGTCACACAGACAGATGGTGAGTCAGAGTCACACAGACAGGTGAGTCAGAGTCACACAGACAGACAGGTGAGTCAGAGTCACACAGACAGGTGAGTCAGAGTCACACAGACAGACAGGTGAGTCAGCGTCACACAGACAGGTGAGTCAGAGTCACACAGACAGACAGGTGAGTCAGAGTCACACAGACAGGTGAGTCAGAGTCACACAGACAGACAGGTGAGTCAGAGTCACACAGACAGGTGAGTCAGAGTCACACAGACAGACAGGTGAGTCAGCGTCACACAGACAGGTGAGTCAGAGTCACACAGACAGGTGAGTCAGAGTCACACAGACAGACAGGTGAGTCAGAGTCACACAGACAGGTGAGTCAGAGTCACACAGACAGACAGGTGAGTCAGCGTCACACAGACAGGTGAGTCAGAGTCACACAGACAGACAGGTGAGTCAGAGTCACACAGACAGGTGAGTCAGAGTCACACAGACAGACAGGTGAGTCAGAGTCACACAGACAGGTGAGTCAGAGTCACACAGACAGGTGAGTCAGAGTCACACAGACAGACAGGTGAGTCAGAGTCACACAGACAGGTGAGTCAGAGTCACACAGACAGGTGAGTCAGAGTCACACAGACAGGTGAGTCAGAGTCACACAGACAGGTGAGTCAGAGTCACACAGACAGATGAGTCAGCGTCACACAGACAGGTGATGAGTCAGCGTCACACTAAGGCTGTTTCCCCCCGAAGCCTGTTTTTGGGATTCGAACTTTGTCAGGGTTTTTTCGAACGAATGTTCGAACCTTCGTTTTTAATATTAATATTTTTTTTTTATATATCCTCAAACTAAAACCTCAATTTGAATAAAGTGATTAATCTGATTAAATTAGTATTTTTTTTTTTTATTAAATCAACTTTCCAGCCCCAGACCCAGCCCAGGGAGAAGCCCCAGCCCAACTAAATCAATGAAATCAACTTTCTTTAATGAATATAACTCATCAGTTTCTTTTAATACTATAATATTAGTGTAGCCTAATCGTTATCTGCAACTGTGAAGAAAAACCCCATTGGTTTAAACAGAATTAATAGAATACATTTTTTTTTAATTTCTTTAAATTTTTTTATTAAAAAAATCTAATGTTGATTTAGAATTCGAATGCCAATGTAGCGAACGAAGGTTTGAATGTTCGAACGTTTGGGCTCAGCCCTACGTCATACACCAACGAGTCAGCATCATAGAATAGAATAGAATAGAATAGAATAGAATAGAATAGAATAGAATAGAATAGAAAAGAAATACTTTAGTCATCCCTAGGGAAATGTGTCACTACAGATCGCTCACAGTAAACAGTAAACAATTAGGTAGACAAACACAAATCACGAATAAGAATAACAATAAGCCTAAGAATAAAAAATAAAATACGGTTCGGGATATACATTTCCTATGTTACATTCTAATATAAAATATACAGTAAAAATATACAGAAATATACAGTAAGTGTAAATGTGTACTATGTCGGTATTAAAAGTTAAGTAAAAGTGCAGGAAGATGGTAAGTGTCACCCCTGTGCTCAGTGATGCAGTGAGGCACAGTGATGCGTTGTAGAGTCTGATGGCTGTCGGAATGAAGGACTTCCTGTGCCGTTCAGTGCTACATTTAGGGAGTGTTAGTCTAGCACTGAACGTGCTCCTTCCGTCAGCCACGTCTGTGTGTAGTATATATAGTATATATCCCTTATCTCTGTCCGAAATCCTCGTGCAACTGTGAGTACCTTTGTAATTTCTCTGTGATTCTTGTATAACGAACGGTTCGGCCAGAACCAGTCCTTCATGGTAAATCTAGGTTGGTTTCCTATTGAGGAGCAAGTGACTGTGGATTCACTCCGTGCATCACAGTCACGAAAGGGGCTAATGACAATGTGGAGCAAATAAATGAAAATGGGGGACCCTGATGTAAACAAGACGAAAGTCTTTCTCTGGTCTGCATCCCCTTAACAATTGTGTGTATTGAGCCGTACTGTATTGTACCCATTCTGCAATCTGTTAAATAACGTTTTCATTCATTCATTCATTCATTCATGGAACTGTTACACTGAGCTTGCACTGAATTTGTTGAGAAACCTACTTCTGCAGCAGTCTGTGTGTGAGCAACCAGTCAGCAGCATTGTGAATTTAGAGATTCACTAAAAGACACATTGAGAGACAGGTTTGTCTGTGGATTAAGAAATGAAGGTTCACAGAAGAAACTACTGACAGAGAGTGATTTGACACTGGAGAGAGCTGTCAATATCAGTGTAACAATGTTAATGGCATCAAAGGAAGGGCACAGACAATTACGATAAATCTGGTTTTAAAAGAAACACTGGAAATTACAAAAAGAAGAGACATGTTCATGCTGTTGAACAAGGAGATAGAACACCTAGTGACTCCTCAGATGAAGAGGAGAGGATAAATCTCCTCCTCTGGTCATTATTTGGGTAGAACACACCTATTTTGAACACCTTCGGCAGACCTTTTTTTTTTTTTTTTGAGCCATTTTAATCTAGATTAATTCCAGGATTGCAGGTAGATTAATCTAGATTAAAAAAAATTATCTATGCCCAGCTCAAATTTTTTGTAATGTCAGATTTAACACCAACTCTTTTCAGAAAAGTGGGAGTATTTCATTTTTTATCTGACATTACAAGAAATCTAAAAATAAATGGTTATGATCAGGGCTGAAGTTGAATTAAAGATGTATGACTGTTTAGACTGCATTACTCTCTGTCACAGTGATCTCCTGGTTGTTCCCCACTTAGGTTATCTAACTATCGCGCCGCCGCAACCAGAAACACTGGCCTGGCCTGCT
>NW_028171126.1:27500-28667 GCF_963971535.1 Notolepis coatsorum
GGGCCAATCGGGGGGGGTGGCCCTGTTTCTCATTGGCCACAATGGCTGTCAATCACACCCCCCTCACGTCGAGAGAGGCTAGACCAGAGAAAACATGGCGCCGGGCCGATAAAAACTACCCAGAACGGCATCGATATAATATGGAATGGAAACAGCTTATTTAGCTAAATGTGTTTTTTAATGTAATATTTCTCAAGACGCGTGCGCCGTGAGACTGTGAACGCTCCGCTGTGTGAAAAAAAAGGACATGTTTGTGATGCGTTTGGACCGGGGGCTCGTCCTGCCCTGTCGCGAGGAGGCAGCCGCACGGCAGCTTTTTAAACGACAGAGACGGTGAATAGATGAATAAACATAATCAGACGCTGGATGTGTGCGGCTCCGTGTTCGATTCCCGTTAGATCTGCCAGAAGGATAACGCCTACTTCCTCATCGTGAAGGCGGCGCCTTCCCAGAGCGCATCACGGCCTCTCTGCATTCAATCGGAGCTCTACGACGAGCGGAGACGCGCATCACGCTGGAGATAAAAACGCCTGGATGATATTCCTTTGACAGTAGACGGAATATAATCGTCTCTCCGACGCGTTCTTGCGATACATTTAATCTCTCTAAAAGGGAGATTTCAGTACAAGCAAAAAAATAAAGTGGTGATGTCTTGCAGCGAGATTCGGTTTACGGTTCACTTAAAAACACACTGTGATATATTCCAACGATCTGTCACGGTTAAGTCAACACGGTACAGTATGTATAAAACTGTCTCCCTAATTTGGAAACCCAGAGTCTCAAGATTTCCGTTTTGGGATGTGGCAGGTTTTGGGAGTCGGTCCATTGGCAATGAATTATTTTAGCGCCGCGGCTTAACTTTGTGGACTCAAATAGCTTTTGTTTGAGATATTGCATCCACGGGGAGTTCTATTTAAATATAGGACTTACAGCTCTGGGATCAGAAAATGTGCCCATATCACCATGGGTACTGTCCTGGCAGCTGTTCCACTAGTCACCGTCGACTGGGCAGCTCCAGGGGTTGATGACATCATCACTAGAGTATTTTCTCTCTGGACTTGTTCATAATATTCATGAATCAATACTGAGCTGTACAATATTTAAGCAACCGCTCACGACAGGCCGTGGTATATATCAATATATCACCGGCCAACTCTCAGTATGGTG
>NW_028171125.1:0-2500 GCF_963971535.1 Notolepis coatsorum
GGAGCAGTCCTTTACATGCAGAGAGTGGAGCAGTCCTTTACATGCAGAGAGGTGGAGCGGTCCTTTACATGCAGAGAGGTGGAGCAGTCCTTTACATGTAGAAGGGTGGAGCGGTCCTTTACATGCAGAGAGGTGGAGCAGTCCTTTGCATGTAGAGAGGTGGAGCGGTCCTTTACATGCAGAGAGGTGGAGCGGTCCTTTGCATGTAGAGAGGTGGAGCAGTCTTTTACATGTAGAGAGGTGGAGCGGTCCTTTACATGCAGAGAGGTGGATCAGTCCTTTACATGCAGAGAGGTGGAGCAGTCCTTTACATGCAGAGATGTGGAGCAGTCCTTTACATGCAGAGAGGTGGAGCAGTCCTTTACATGCAGAGAGGTGGAGCGGGTCCTTTACATGCAGAGAGGTGGAGCAGTCCTTTACATGCAGAGAGGTGGAGCGGTCCTTTACATGCAGAGAGGTGGAGCAGTCCTTTACATGCAGAGAGGTGGAGCGGTCCTTTACATGTAGAGAGGTGGAGCGGTCCTTTACATGCAGAGAGGTGGAGCAGTCCTTTACATGCAGAGAGGTGGAGCCAGTCCTTTACATGCAAGAGAGGTGGAGCAGTCCTTTACATGCAGAGAGGTGGAGCAGTCCTTTACATGCAGAGAGGTGGAGCAGTCCTTTACATGTAGAGAGGTGGAGCAGTCCTTTACATGTAGAGAGGTGGAGTGGTCCTTTACATGCAGAGAGGTGGAGCGGTCCTTTACATGCAGAGAGGTGGAGCAGTCCTTTACATGCAGAGAGGTGGAGCAGTCCTTTACATGCAGAGAGGTGGAGCGGTCCTTTACATGCAGAGAGGTGGAGCAGTCCTTTACATGCAGAGAGGTGGAGCAGTCCTTTACATGCAGAGAGGTGGAGCGGTCCTTTACATGCAGAGAGGTGGAGCCAGATCCTTTACATGCAGAGAGGTGGAGCAGTCCTTTACATGCAGAGAGGTGGAGCGGTCCTTTACATGCAGAGAGGTGGAGCAGTCCTTTACATGCAAAGAGGTGGAGCAGTCCTTTACATGTAGAGAGGTGGAGCGGTCCTTTACATGTAGAGAGGTGGAGCAGTCCTTTACATGCAAGAGAGGTGGAGCGGTCCTTTACATGCAGAGTGGTGGAGCGGTCCTTTACATGTAGAGAGGTGGAGCAGTCCTTTACATGTAGAAGGGTGAGCGGTCCTTTACATGCAGAGAGGTGGAGCAGTCCTTTACATGTAGAGAGGTGGAGCGGTCCTTTACATGCAGAGAGGTGGAGCGGTCCTTTGCATGTAGAGAGGTGGAGCAGTCCTTTACATGTAGAGAGGTGGAGCGGTCCTTTACATGCAGAGAGGTGGAGCAGTCCTTTACATGCAGAGAGGTGGAGCAGTCCTTTACATGCAGAGAGGTGGAGCAGTCCTTTACATGCAGAGAGGTGGAGCAGTCCTTTACATGCAGAGAGGTGGAGCGGTCCTTTACATGCAGAGAGGTGGAGCAGTCCTTTACATGCAGAGAGGTGGAGCGGTCCTTTACATGCAGAGAGGTGGAGCAGTCCTTTACATGCAGAGAGGTGGAGCGGTCCTTTACATGTAGAGAGGTGGAGCGGTCCTTTACATGCAGAGAGGTGGAGCAGTCCTTTACATGCAGAGAGGTGGAGCAGTCACTTTACATGCAAAGAGGTGGAGCAGTCCTTTACATGCAGAGAGGTGGAGCAGTCCTTTACATGCAGAGAGGTGGAGCAGTCCTTTACATGTAGAGAGGTGGAGCAGTCCTTTACATGTAGAGAGGTGGAGTGGTCCTTTACATGCAGAGAGGTGGAGCGGTCCTTTACATGCAGAGAGGTGGAGCAGTCCTTTACATGCAGAGAGGTTGAGCAGTCCTTTACATGCAGAGAGGTGGAGCGGTCCTTTACATGCAGAGAGGTGAGCAGTCCTTTACATGCAGAGAGGTGGAGCAGTCCTTTACATGCAGAGAGGTGGAGCGGTCCTTTACATGCAGAGAGGTGGAGCAGTCCTTTACATGCAAAGAGGTGGAGCAGTCCTTTACATGTAGAGAGGTGGAGCGGTCCTTTACATGTAGAGAGGTGGAGCAGTCCTTTACATGCAGAGAGGTGGAGCGGTCCTTTACATGCAGAGTGGTGGAGCGGTCCTTTACATGTAGAGAGGTGGAGCAGTCCTTTACATGCAGAGAGGTGGAGCGGTCCTTTACATGCAGAGAGGTGGAGCAGTCCTCTTACATGCAGAGAGGTGGAGCAGTCCTTTACATGCAGAGAGGTGGAGCAGTCCTTTACATGCAGAGAGGTGGAGCGGTCCTTTACATGCAGAGAGGTGGAGCAGTCCTTTACATGTAGAGAGGTGGAGCAGTCCTTTACATGCAGAGAGGTGGAGCAGTCCTTTACATGCAGAGAGGTGGAGCAGTCCTTTACATGCAGAGAGGTTGAGCGGTCCTTTCATGCAGAGAGGTGGAGCAGTCCTTTACATGTAGAGAGGTGGAGCAGTCCTT
>NW_028171125.1:5000-24170 GCF_963971535.1 Notolepis coatsorum
TTCTATTTCTATTCTATTCTATTCTATTCTATCCTATTCTATTCTATTCTATTCTATTCTATTCTATTCTATTCTATTCTATCATATTCTATTCTATTCTATTCTATCATATTCTATCATATTCTATTCTATTCTATTCTGTTCTGTTCTATTCTATACCCACAGCTATAGCGATAGAGGCCTAAAACCAGCGCAAATAAAGGCATTAATGCACACAACACAAGCCACCATATATACACACTACATCTCCCAGAGGAACACCCCCCCCCCCCACTCACAGTCTCCAGAACGCAGTGCGGACGCCCCCCCCCCCCCCCCCCCCCACTCACAGTCTCCAGAACGCAGTGGGGATGCCCCCCCCCCCCCCCTCACAGTCTCCAGAACGCAGTGGGGAAGCCCCCCCCCCCTCACAGTCTCCAGAACGCAGTGGGGACGCCCCCCCCCCCCCCCTTACAGTCTCCAGAACGCAGTGGGAAGCCCCCCCCCCCCTCACAGTCTCCAGAACGCGGTGGGGACCCCCCCCCCCCCTTACAGTCTCCAGGACGCAGTGAGGACGCCCCCCCCCCCCCCCCCACTCACAGTGTGGACCCCCCCCCCCCCTCACAGTCTCCAGAACGCAGTGGGGACCCCCCCCCCCCCTCACAGTCTCCAGAACGCAGTGGGGACCCCCCCCCCCCCTTACAGTCTCCAGAACGCAGTGGGGACGCAAGTGACTCGAGACAGAGAGAGAAACACGTGCTCACTGAGGAGGAGCGATGACCTTATTCCTTCTCCACCTTTGTGTTTTCCTTTTGTCTCCGTAACCAGGTTTAGCCAAAACAAAGATGAGCTCAAACATTAAGGCCTCATGATGTCGACAACAAACACGGGCGGAAAGTTCACGTTAATTAAGGTGCCCCCCCCCCCCTTCTTCTCTAAAGTTCATTTCAATTAGTCCCACCTCGGACCCACTTTCAGGACCCCGCGATTTGTCAACGCCACGCCACGCCTCGTTGTCAACGCCACGCCAAAGGCCCGACCTCGTCCCCTCTGTCCCTCGTTTCTGTGAGGAGGTGTGTTTGTGAGCTCGTCTCAAAGGCCTGACCTCGTCCCCTCTGTCCCTCGTTTCTGTGAGGAGGTGTGTTTGTGAGCTCGTCTCAAAGGCCTGACCTCGTCCCCTCTGTCCCTCGTTTCTGTGAGGAGGTGTGTTTGTGAGCTCGTCTCAAAGGCCTGACCTCGTCCCCTCTGTCCCTCGTTTCTGTGAGGAGGTGTGTTTGTGAGCTCGTCTCAAAGGCCCGACCTCGTCCCCTCTGTCCCTCGTTTCTGTGAGGAGGTGTGTTTGTGAGCTCGTCTCAAAGGCCCGACCTCGTCCCCTCTGTCCCTCGTTTCTGTGAGGAGGTGTGTTTGTGAGCTCGTCTCAAAGGCCCGACCTCGTCCCCTCTGTCCCTCGTTTCTGTGAGGAGGTGTGTTTGTGAGCTCGTCTCAAAGGACCGACCTCGTCCCCTCTGTCCCTCGTTTCTGTGAGGAGGTGTGTTTGTGAGCTCGTCTCAAAGGCCTGACCTCGTCCCCTCTGTCCCTCGTTTCTGTGAGGAGGTGTGTTTGTGAGCTCGTCTCAAAGGCCTGACCTCGTCCCCTCTGTCCCTCGTTTCTGTGAGGAGGTGTGTTTGTGAGCTCGTCTCAAAGGCCCGACCTCGTCCCCTCTGTCCCTCGTTTCTGTGAGGAGGTGTGTTTGTGAGCTCGTCTCAAAGGCCCGACCTCGTCCCCTCTGTCCCTCGTTTCTGTGAGGAGGTGTGTTTGTGAGCTCGTCTCAAAGGCCTGACCTCGTCCCCTCTGTCCCTCGTTTCTGTGAGGAGGTGTGTTTGTGAGCTCGTCTCAAAGGCCCGACCTCGTCCCCTCTGTCCCTCGTTTCTGTGAGGAGGTGTGTTTGTGAGGTCGTCTCAAAGGCCTGACCTCGTCCCCTCTGTCCCTTGTTTCTGTGTGGAGGTGTGTTTGTGAGCTCGTCTCAAAAGGGCCAACCTCGTCCCCTCTGTCCCTCGTTTCTGTGAGGAGGTGTGTTTGTGAGCTCGTCTCAAAAGGGCCAACCTCGTCCCCTCTCTCCCTCGTGCATTGGGACTGAATTGCCGGTTCTCTCTCTATATACAGTATACTGTATATTTTTATATATATAGCTCATTTAGTTTCTGATGCCTCGATGCTCTACTGAGCGTCTGAGGGTCCTGCTGCGGTTACGTTCTTTAACGAACACCGCTAGCTCTGTGTTGAGAGGCTCTCTTCCTCTCTTCTGTTCTCTGAGTTGTGTAACTTGTACTGTGTGTAATGGTTTCTTGTTTGTGTATTTGTATTCACTCTGGTGGGAAACCATGTTTCCCCTCTGGGATTAAGAATAAACCGTACCACACCAAGTCATCTGGTAGTCAGAAGGTTCCCGGTTGGATTCCCGCTCCTCCCGGGCCGGTCGGCTCCATGCCTGGTCGTGCTCTGATTAAAGGTCATGTTAAAGTGGTGTGTGGTCCAGTTATGCTGCTCTGATTAAAGGTTATGTTAAAGTGGTATGTGGTCCAGTTATGCTGCTCTGATTAAAGGTTATGTTAAAGTGGTATGTGGTCCAGTTATGCTGCTCTGATTAAAGGTTATGTTAAAGTGGTATGTGGTCCAGTTATGATGCTCTGATTAAAGGTCATGTTAAAGTGGTGTGTGGTCCAGTGATGCTGCTCTGATTAAAGGTCATGTTAAAGTGGTATGTGGTCCAGTTATGATGCTCTGATTAAAGGTTATGTTAAAGTGGTATGTGGTCCAGTTATGATGCTCTGATTAAAGGTTATGTTAAAGTGGTATGTGGTCCAGTTATGCTGCTCTGATTAAAGGTTATGTTAAAGTGGTGTGTGGTCCAGTTATGCTGCTCTGATTAAAGGTTGTGTTAAAGTGGTACTGTATGTGGTCCAGTTATGCTGCTCTGATTAAAGGTCATGTTAAAGTGGTATGTGGTCCAGTTATGCTGCTCTGATTAAAGGTCATGTTAAAGTGGTATGTGGTCCAGTGATGCTGCTCTGATTAAAGGTTATGTTAAAGTGGTATGTGGTCCAGTTATGCTGCTCTGATTAAAGGTTATGTTAAAGTGGTATGTGGTCCAGTTATGCTGCTCTGATTAAAGGTTATGTTAAAGTGGTATGTGGTCCAGTTATGCTGCTCTGATTAAAGGTTATGTTAAAGTGGTATGTGGTCCAGTTATGATGCTCTGATTAAAGGTCATGTTAAAGTGGTGTGTGGTCCAGTGATGCGGCTCTGATTAAAGGTCATGTTAAAGTGGTATGTGGTCCAGTTATGATGCTCTGATTAAAGGTTATGTTAAAGTGGTATGTGGTCCAGTTATGATGCTCTGATTAAAGGTTATGTTAAAGTGGTATGTGGTCCAGTTATGCTGCTCTGATTAAAGGTTATGTTAAAGTGGTGTGTGGTCCAGTTATGCTGCTCTGATTAAAGGTTGTGTTAAAGTGGTACTGTATGTGGTCCAGTTATGCTGCTCTGATTAAAGGTCATGTTAAAGTGGTATGTGGTCCAGTTATGCTGCTCTGATTAAAGGTCATGTTAAAGTGGTATGTGGTCCAGTGATGCTGCTCTGATTAAAGGTTATGTTAAAGTGGTATGTGGTCCAGTTATGCTGCTCTGATTAAAGGTTATGTTAAAGTGGTATGTGGTCCAGTTATGCTGCTCTGATTAAAGGTTATGTTAAAGTGGTATGTGGTCCAGTTATGCTGCTCTGATTAAAGGTTATGTTAAAGTGGTATGTTGTCCAGTTATGCTACTCTGATTAAAGGTTATGTTAAAGTGGTATGTGGTCCAGTTATGCTGCTCTGATTAAAGGTTATGTTAAAGTGGTGTGAGGTCCAGTTATGCTGCTCTGATTAAAGGTTATGTTAAAGTGGTATGTGGTCCAGTTATGCTGCTCTGATTAACTCTTTCAGTGCCACTCACGAGATTTCTCGTGTTTTTTTATAGGTGGTTGCTAGCCACTCACGAGATTTCTCGGATTTTTTTTTTTTTTTTTTTTTTTGCGATCTGAAAAATTATTGCATCACCCGAGCCTACCCGAGTATTGCCGAGCTGCGCCGGTGATCACTGTGGAAAAAAGCGCCCCCTGTCGTCTCCCAGATGACATAAGTGATTTTGGAATGGACTCAATGAAAATGAATGGGGAAAAAAATCCGGTACTCCACATTTTCCAGTTCACTGATCCAGCCGGGGTTACTAGAGTTCATTCTGGAGCCTCAGATCTCCGCGGATCATGGAGAACCACTGTGTCGCGTTGGATCCATACACGTATCGATTTTTTCGAATGGTGATCAGGAATTGGAATATACCAGTTGGATACCATCTGATGTCAGGTAAGGACTCTATGTTATCAGTGGTAGGATAATCAGAGTAATTTTGATGAAGTTATAAGCTGTTTTGTGAAATCTCTTCTTTCGTTTTCACTGTAAAAGTCCGAGAGGAAATCAACAAGGCGATTGTCCGTGCGCGGCCGTAATGTGCGTGCGTGCACGTATAATATTGATCATCTAGCGTTTATTTGAAAACGATTCATAAAAAGGCCGACGAATATCAACGTTGTGGAATATTCCACTAAAAGACGATTTTCATAGAATGCTCCAGAATGAGTTGTTTTTTATATCAAAACGGGGGCTTTTCTAACTGCTCTGAAACGGCAACGACGCGATAAAAAAACAATCTGCCTTCACAGCACTGTCTGGAACATAGTCTTTGATAATGCGATGGGCAGATTAGACACATAGCCATAATTTAAAACATAGATTAGGCGATATTAACGTTAACATTGGCGCGGATGGTGGCATTCAAGCGGTAAAATGGAAAACCAGGCATGGCATTTAAAGAGGTTAAAGGTCATGTTAAAGTGGTATGTGGTCCAGTTATGATGCTCTGATTAAATGTTATGTTAAAGTGGTATGTGGTCCAGTTATGCTGCTCTGATTAAAGGTTGTGTTAAAGTGGTATGTGGTCCAGTTATGATGCTCTGATTAAAGGTTATGTTAAAGTGGTATGTGGTCCAGTTATGATGCTCTGATTAAAGGTCATGTTAAAGTGGTATGTGGTCCAGTTATGCTGCTCTGATTAAAGGTTATGTTAAAGTGGTATGTGGTCCAGTTATGCTGCTCTGATTAAAGGTCATGTTAAAGTGGTATGTGGTCCAGTTATGATGCTCTGATTAAACGTTATGTTAAAGTGGTATGTGGTCCAGTTATGCTGCTCTGATTAAAGGTTGTGTTAAAGTGGGATGTGGTCCAGTTATGATGCTCTGATTAAAGGTCGTGTTAAAGTGGTATGTGGTCCAGTTATGATGCTCTGATTAAAGGTCATGTTAAAGTGGTATGTGGTCCAGTTATGCTGCTCTGATTAAAGGTCATGTTAAAGTGGTATGTGGTCCTGTTATGCTGCTCTGATTAAAGGTTGTGTTAAAGTGGTATGTGGTCCAGTTATGATGCTCAGATTAAAGGTTATGTTAAAGTGGTATGTGGTCCAGTTATGCTGATCTGATTAAAGGTTATGTTAAAGTGGTGTGTGGTCCAGTTATGCTGCTCTGATTAAAGGTTATGTTAAAGTGGTATGTGGTCCAGTTATGCTGCTCTGATTAAAGGTTATGTTAAAGTGGTGTGTGGTCTAGTTATGCTGCTCTGATTAAAGGTGATGTTAAAGTGGTATGTTGTCCAGTTATGCTGCTCTGATTAAAGGTTATGTTAAAGTGGTACTCTATGTGGTCCAGTTATGCTGCTCTGATTAAAGGTCATGTTAAAGTGGTATGTGGTCCAGTTATGCTGCTCTGATTAAAGGTCATGTTAAAGTGGTGTGTGGTCCAGTTATGCTGCTCTGATTAAAGGTTGTGTTAAAGTGGTATGTGGTCCAGTGATGCTGCTCTGATTAAAGGTTGTGTTAAAGTGGTGTGTGGTCCAGTGATGCTGCTCTGATTAAAGGTTGTGTTAAAGTGGTGTGTGGTCCAGTGATGCTGCTCTGATTAAAGGTTATGTTAAAGTGGTATGTGGTCCAGTTATGCTGCTCTGATTAAAGGTCATGTTAAAGTGGTATGTGGTCCAGTTATGCTGCTCTGATTAAATGTTATGTTAAAGTGGTATGTGGTCCAGTTATGCTGCTCTGATTAAAGGTTATGTTAAAGTGGTATGTGGTCCAGTTATGCTGCTCTGATTAAAGGTTATGTTAAAGTGGTATGTGGTCCAGTTATGCTGATCTGATTAAAGGTTATGTTAAAGTGGTGTGTGGTCCAGTTATGCTGCTTTGATTAAAGGTTATGTTAAAGTGGTGTGTGGTCCAGTTATGCTGCTCTGATTAAAGGTTATGTTAAAGTGGTATATGGTCCAGTTATGCTGCTCTGATTAAAGGTTATGTTAAAGTGGTATGTGGTCCAGTTATGCTGCTCTGATTAAAGGTTATGTTAAAGTGGTATGTGGTCGAGTTATGCTGCTCTGATTAAAGGTCATGTTAAAGTGGTATGTGGTCCAGTTATGCTGCTCTGATTAAAGGTTATGTTAAAGTGGTATGTGGTCCAGTTATGCTGCTCTGATTAAAGGTTATGTTAAAGTGGTATGTGGTCCAGTTATGCTGCTCTGATTAAAGGTTATGTTAAAGTGGTATGTGGTCCAGTTATGCTGCTCTGATTAAAGGTTATGTTAAAGTGGTATGTGGACCAGTTATGCTGCTCTGATTAAAGGTTATGTTAAAGTGGTATGTGGTCCAGTTATGCTGCTCTGATTAAAGGTTATGTTAAAGTGGTATGTGGTCCAGTTATGCTGCTCTGATTAAAGGTTATGTTAAAGTGGTATGTGGTCCAGTTATGATGCTCTGATTAAAGGTCATGTTAAAGTGGTGTGTGGTCCAGTGATGCGGCTCTGATTAAAGGTCATGTTAAAGTGGTATGTGGTCCAGTTATGATGCTCTGATTAAAGGTTATGTTAAAGTGGTATGTGGTCCAGTTATGATGCTCTGATTAAAGGTTATGTTAAAGTGGTATGTGGTCCAGTTATGCTGCTCTGATTAAAGGTTATGTTAAAGTGGTGTGTGGTCCAGTTATGCTGCTCTGATTAAAGGTTGTGTTAAAGTGGTACTGTATGTGGTCCAGTTATGCTGCTCTGATTAAAGGTCATGTTAAAGTGGTATGTGGTCCAGTTATGCTGCTCTGATTAAAGGTCATGTTAAAGTGGTATGTGGTCCAGTGATGCTGCTCTGATTAAAGGTTATGTTAAAGTGGTATGTGGTCCAGTTATGCTGCTCTGATTAAAGGTTATGTTAAAGTGGTATGTGGTCCAGTTATGCTGCTCTGATTAAAGGTTATGTTAAAGTGGTATGTTGTCCAGTTATGCTACTCTGATTAAAGGTTATGTTAAAGTGGTATGTGGTCCAGTTATGCTGCTCTGATTAAAGGTTATGTTAAAGTGGTGTGAGGTCCAGTTATGCTGCTCTGATTAAAGGTTATGTTAAAGTGGTATGTGGTCCAGTTATGCTGCTCTGATTAACTCTTTCAGTGCCACTCACGAGATTTCTCGTGTTTTTTTATAGGTGGTTGCTAGCCACTCACGAGATTTCTCGGATTTTTTTTTTTTTTTTTTTTTTTGCGATCTGAAAAATTATTGCATCACCCGAGCCTACCCGAGTATTGCCGAGCTGCGCCGGTGATCACTGTGGAAAAAAGCGCCCCCTGTCGTCTCCCAGATGACATAAGTGATTTTGGAATGGACTCAATGAAAATGAATGGGGAAAAAAATCCGGTACTCCACATTTTCCAGTTCACTGATCCAGCCGGGGTTACTAGAGTTCATTCTGGAGCCTCAGATCTCCGCGGATCATGGAGAACCACTGTGTCGCGTTGGATCCATACACGTATCGATTTTTTCGAATGGTGATCAGGAATTGGAATATACCAGTTGGATACCATCTGATGTCAGGTAAGGACTCTATGTTATCAGTGGTAGGATAATCAGAGTAATTTTGATGAAGTTATAAGCTGTTTTGTGAAATCTCTTCTTTCGTTTTCACTGTAAAAGTCCGAGAGGAAATCAACAAGGCGATTGTCCGTGCGCGGCCGTAATGTGCGTGCGTGCACGTATAATATTGATCATCTAGCGTTTATTTGAAAACGATTCATAAAAAGGCAGACGAATATCAACGTTGTGGAATATTCCACTAAAAGACGATTTTCATAGAATGCTCCAGAATGAGTTGTTTTTTATATCAAAACGGGGGCTTTTCTAACTGCTCTGAAACGGCAACGACGCGATAAAAAAACAATCTGCCTTCACAGCACTGTCTGGAACATAGTCTTTGATAATGCGATGGGCAGATTAGACACATAGCCATAATTTAAAACATAGATTAGGCGATATTAACGTTAACATTGGCGCGGATGGTGGCATTCAAGCGGTAAAATGGAAAACCAGGCATGGCATTTAAAGAGGTTAAAGGTCATGTTAAAGTGGTATGTGGTCCAGTTATGATGCTCTGATTAAATGTTATGTTAAAGTGGTATGTGGTCCAGTTATGCTGCTCTGATTAAAGGTTGTGTTAAAGTGGTATGTGGTCCAGTTATGATGCTCTGATTAAAGGTTATGTTAAAGTGGTATGTGGTCCAGTTATGATGCACTGATTAAAGGTCATGTTAAAGTGGTATGTGGTCCAGTTATGCTGCTCTGATTAAAGGTTATGTTAAAGTGGTATGTGGTCCAGTTATGCTGCTCTGATTAAAGGTCATGTTAAAGTGGTATGTGGTCCAGTTATGATGCTCTGATTAAACGTTATGTTAAAGTGGTATGTGGTCCAGTTATGCTGCTCTGATTAAAGGTTGTGTTAAAGTGGGATGTGGTCCAGTTATGATGCTCTGATTAAAGGTCGTGTTAAAGTGGTATGTGGTCCAGTTATGATGCTCTGATTAAAGGTCATGTTAAAGTGGTATGTGGTCCAGTTATGCTGCTCTGATTAAAGGTCATGTTAAAGTGGTATGTGGTCCTGTTATGCTGCTCTGATTAAAGGTTGTGTTAAAGTGGTATGTGGTCCAGTTATGATGCTCAGATTAAAGGTTATGTTAAAGTGGTATGTGGTCCAGTTATGCTGATCTGATTAAAGGTTATGTTAAAGTGGTGTGTGGTCCAGTTATGCTGCTCTGATTAAAGGTTATGTTAAAGTGGTATGTGGTCCAGTTATGCTGCTCTGATTAAAGGTTATGTTAAAGTGGTGTGTGGTCTAGTTATGCTGCTCTGATTAAAGGTGATGTTAAAGTGGTATGTTGTCCAGTTATGCTGCTCTGATTAAAGGTTATGTTAAAGTGGTACTCTATGTGGTCCAGTTATGCTGCTCTGATTAAAGGTCATGTTAAAGTGGTATGTGGTCCAGTTATGCTGCTCTGATTAAAGGTCATGTTAAAGTGGTGTGTGGTCCAGTTATGCTGCTCTGATTAAAGGTTGTGTTAAAGTGGTATGTGGTCCAGTGATGCTGCTCTGATTAAAGGTTGTGTTAAAGTGGTGTGTGGTCCAGTGATGCTGCTCTGATTAAAGGTTGTGTTAAAGTGGTGTGTGGTCCAGTGATGCTGCTCTGATTAAAGGTTATGTTAAAGTGGTATGTGGTCCAGTTATGCTGCTCTGATTAAAGGTCATGTTAAAGTGGTATGTGGTCCAGTTATGCTGCTCTGATTAAATGTTATGTTAAAGTGGTATGTGGTCCAGTTATGCTGCTCTGATTAAAGGTTATGTTAAAGTGGTATGTGGTCCAGTTATGCTGCTCTGATTAAAGGTTATGTTAAAGTGGTATGTGGTCCAGTTATGCTGATCTGATTAAAGGTTATGTTAAAGTGGTGTGTGGTCCAGTTATGCTGCTTTGATTAAAGGTTATGTTAAAGTGGTGTGTGGTCCAGTTATGCTGCTCTGATTAAAGGTTATGTTAAAGTGGTATATGGTCCAGTTATGCTGCTCTGATTAAAGGTTATGTTAAAGTGGTATGTGGTCCAGTTATGCTGCTCTGATTAAAGGTTATGTTAAAGTGGTATGTGGTCGAGTTATGCTGCTCTGATTAAAGGTCATGTTAAAGTGGTATGTGGTCCAGTTATGCTGCTCTGATTAAAGGTTATGTTAAAGTGGTATGTGGTCCAGTTATGCTGCTCTGATTAAAGGTTATGTTAAAGTGGTATGTGGTCCAGTTATGCTGCTCTGATTAAAGGTTATGTTAAAGTGGTATGTGGTCCAGTTATGCTGCTCTGATTAAAGGTTATGTTAAAGTGGTATGTGGACCAGTTATGCTGCTCTGATTAAAGGTTATGTTAAAGTGGTATGTGGTCCAGTTATGCTGCTCTGATTAAAGGTTATGTTAAAGTGGTATGTGGTCCAGTTATGCTGCTCTGATTAAAGGTTATGTTAAAGTGGTATGTGGTCCAGTTATGCTGCTCTGATTAAAATGTTATGTTAAAGTGGTATGTGGTCCAGTTATGCTTCTCTGATTAAAATGTTATGTTAAAGTGGTATGTGGTCCAGTTATGCTGCTCTGATTAAAGGTTATGTTAAAGTGGTATGTGGTCCAGTTATGCTGCTCTGATTAAAGGTTATGTTAAAGTGGTATGTGGTCCAGTTATGCTGCTTTGATTAAAGGTTATGTTAAAGTGGTATGTGGTCCAGTTATGCTGCTCTGATTAAAGGTCATGTTAAAGTGGTGTGTGGTCCAGTTATGCTGCTCTGATTAAAGGTTATGTTAAAGTGGTATGTGGTCCAATTATGCTGCTCTGATTAAAGGTTATGTTAAAGTGGTATGTGGTCCAGTTATGCTGCTCTGATTAAAGCGTATGTTAAAGTGGTATGTTGTCCAGTGATGCTGCTCTGATTATGTCCTCAGTGAAAGTATATAATCTTCATACATTGAAACCATGTTTTCTATGCAAAATATTTTTCTTCAAAGTAACTAGTAACTGATGGGTTCAGATAAAAAAGTACAATATTTCATTTGAAATGTAGTGGAGTAAAAGTAGAAAGTTCCCTAAAATGAAATTAGTACAGTAGCTCTAAAGAACTTGAGTAAGAATACTTAGTTACTTTCCCCCACTGGCATGGGCTCAGCGTGGCGGACGGAAGAGCGCGCTCTACACGTTGACCGAAGTGGAGGGGAACTTTTATTTTGAAAAAGTCTGTGGTGTGGATGGGAGTGACTTCCACTGTCAGGCTTTTCTTTTGAAACTGTCAAACCGAACCTGGGTGGACCCGCCTGCAGTCAAGGGTCCGGGCCCTGGGTGGACCCACCTGCAGTCAAGGGTCCGGGCCCTGGGTGGACCCACCTGCAGTCAGGGGTCCGGGCCCTGGGTGGACCCGCCTGCAGTCAGGGGTCCGGGCCCTGGGTGGACCCACCTGCAGTCAAGGGTCCGGGCCCTGGTTGGACCCACCTGCAGTCAGGGGTCCGGGCCCTGGGTGGACCCGCCTGCAGTCAAGGGTCCGGGCCCTGGGTGGACCCGCCTGCAGTCAAGGGTCCGGGCCCTGGGTGGACCCGCCTGCAGTCAAGGGTCCGGGCCCTGGGTGGACCCACCTGCAGTCAGGGGTCCGGGCCCTGGGTGGACCCGCCTGCAGTCAGGGGTCCGGGCCCTGGGTGGACCCACCTGCAGTCAAGGGTCCGGGCCCTGGTTGGACCCACCTGCAGTCAGGGGTCCGGGCCCACTTCATTCTGCTGAACACAGCTGCTCGGAGCTCTCCATGCAGAAAGGCCCAATATGGCTCCGTCTGTAAATGGGAGTCCGGGGGCCTCGAGACGGGGGAGGGGGGGGGAGCCACACGATGGCTCCCAGCGGGGATCATTTGGGGACCGGGGAGGCTCTGTTCTCTCTCTCTCTCTCTTTTCCTGCAACGGTGAGCAGGTTGGAGAGTGCTGCTGACACAACCACTCAGGGACCTGTCTCTCTCAGTCTCTCTCTCTATCTCTCTCTCTCCCTCTCTCTCTCTCTCTCTCTCTCTCTCTCTCTCTCTCTCTCTCTCTCTCTCTCTCTCTCTCTCTCTCTCTCTCTCTCTCTCTGAGCTCCCACTCAGAGCAAGTCCAGTTAATTCATTGCCTCTCCTGATCCATTTCTTTCTGAGTTCAAAAGGTAGGCGATACTGCCACCTGGTGAGATTCGATCGGCATTAAAATTCCAACGTAGGCAAACGAGCCATAGAATGATCCGGATGATGGTTTAGAACCGGATCAGAGGAAAAAGATCGAAGGATCAAAACCCGAGAAATCTCGCGTATGGCGCTCAACTGCTGGCGAGATAACCCGAGAAATGTCGGGTATGGCCCTGAATGAGTTAAGTGTCATTTCTGGGTACTTTTTACACCCCTGTATATACTATATACTATATGTATATTTCCCTGTTCTCTGCACACTATATTTTCTTTATTTTAATTTAAAGGCATCCTGTATTTATTCCATTAGTGACTTACATGTCCAATACTGTATTTCTTACAGTATGTTTTATTTAACTGTTTTCTTTTCAACTTTGTAATTCCCCTAAGTGCTACCCCCCCCCCCCCCTCCACACACAGACACACACACACACACACACACACACACACACACACACACACACACACACACACACACACACACACACACACACACACACACACACACACACACACACACACACACACAGGAAGTTATTTAGTGGGTTGTCATCAAAGTAATGCTGGTTATAACAACTGCCTTATATCTCAAGCCTTGCCATAGCGCCCACATCACTTAACAGGGAAAGAAAAGGTATAACAGGGAAAGAAAAGGTAATATTGCAGATGCATTGTATGTTATTTTACAATTGTTTATTTCTGTTCTTTTTTTGCATTTGAAAGCGTACCAGGCTAGGGGCCGTGGATCATATCGCAAGGTTTTTTCTACGATATGTTAATGTTTTTATTTATTTTTGACAGAGACATAACAGCGATTTAGAAATATTGAATATTTTTTTTTATAATAAAACATATTGTAATTCATCCCGGAGCCAATCAAGCGGAGGTACGCGGCGAGCAGCTGTCCAGTCGAGCACAGCCCCTGCCTTCCTCTGCAGAGCAATCAAAATGGATTACGCCTCGCCCGCGCGCATACTCCCCCCCCCCCCCGCTCGCACACTGCCCCCCCCCCCCCCCCCCCCCCGCATGCTCACATCAGATACGCCTCGCCCGCGCGCACCATGCCCCCCCCTTCCCCGCGCGCACCACCCCCCCCGCTCGTGCGCACATCAGATACGCCTCTGATGATGCTAATCAATCCACAGTAAAATAACACAGCATAAATCTGATACCGTTGTTCCAACACTTTTAATAACACAGATCTGAATATCGCCGTAGTGCGTCGCAGTGATTTATTGATGAATGCCATCAAGCTTATATACACCCTGCTCCTGGTTGCTCGCCAATTATACCATTAACTGCATTGTTCAGACTCATTATGCCACGAGAAACACAATAATAATTGCAGGACTACAAACACACAATTTCTCCCATTGAGCTAATCACTTCTGCCGGTGTTATTACTCTCTCTCTCTCTCTCTCTCTCTCTCTCTCTCTCTCTCTCTCTCTCTCTCTCTCTCTCTCTCTCTCTCTCTCTCTCTCTCTCTCTCTCTCGCTCTCTCCCATAAATCTCGGGAGAGAGTGGTATAATAAATCCCTAGTGCTGAATTAGTATTGTAATTTTCTGGTATCCCTGCATGCGTTGCCAGTGCAGACCCTCGGAGTTATTAATCTGTGGGGACAGGTGCCATAGAAACAATATGCTGAGCGTTTTGGCCCGGATACCGGACTGACCCCGCCTGTGCCAAAGTCCTCAGTGCATTCAATTAGAATTACAGGGTGTGGACCAGGGCCCAGTTCTAGAGGAGAGAGAGCCGCCATAGATCTCCGTTCTGCTCAGGAGGAGAGACAACAGGAAGGGATTTTTCTTTTTAATGAATTATCAATCAAATCCTTTATTTAACCAGATAAGCATCATTGAGATTAAAATCTCTTTTTCAAGAGCGATCTGGCCAAGCAAGGCAGCAGAAAGTTTCAACATAAAAAAGAACATCACAATAAAATACAGATAAAACATTTACATCAAGCTCCAATTTCAGGCAAGTTATCAAACAGGCAAATGATCAAACACAGTTGCACTGACCAAGGGAACTGAGTTCGTAGGATTTTAAAATGGCTTTGAATTCTCCGAGGGTGACCAGTCCTGGTAATTTTAGGTCCTCCTGTATCTTGTTCCAAGATGAAGGAGCAGCATATTTAAAAGCCCTTTTTCCCAATTCAGTTCTCATATGGGGAACTTCCAGTGTTAGAACAGCTTGAGAACGAAGGGCATACTTATATTGCTTTGTGCACAGAAGCACACTTAGGTACGAGGGAACCAGTTTAAGCAGAGCTTTGTGCACCAGAGAGAGCCATCGATAAAATCGCCGTATTTGTAGAGATGGATAACTTACAATGGTATATAGGGTGCAATGGTGCACTCGATTTCCACATCCCGTGACAAAGCGTAAGGCAGAATGGTACACAGTATCCAGCTTTCTGAGGTACTGATCAGGTGCATACATGTAGAGTAAGTCACCATAATCGAGTCGTGGTAAGAAGGTGTCCTGGTCATTTTAGGCAAAGTGGTAAGTTTTAATTCTTGACTTCATTGGTTATATGTCTTAAGGAAGCGGCAGTAAACACAGAGTTAGCAGTTATTACAGTGTTAGCAGTTATTACAGTGTTAGCAGTTATTACAGTGTTAGCAGTTATTACAGTGTTAGCAGTTATTACACTGTTAGCAGTTATTACACTGTTAGCAGTTATTACAGTGTTAGCAGTTATTACACTGTTAGCAGTTATTACAGTGTTAGCAGTTATTACAGTGTTAGCAGTTGTTATTACAGTGTTATCAGTTATTACAGTGTTAGCAGTTATTACACTGTTAGCAGTTATTACAGTGTTAGCAGTTATTACAGTGTTAGCAGTTATTACACTGTTAGCAGTTATTACAGTTATTACAGTGTTAGCAGTTATTACAGTGTTAGCAGTTATTACAGTGTTAGCAGTTATTACAGTGTTAGCAGTTATTACACTGTTAGCAGTTATTACAGTTATTACAGTGTTAGCAGTTATTACACTGTTAGCAGTTATTATAGTGTTAGCAGTTATTACACTGTTAGCAGTTATTACACTGTTAGCAGTTATTATAGTGTTAGCAGTTATTACACTGTTAGCAGTTATTATAGTGTTAGCAGTTATTACACTGTTAGCAGTTATTACACTGTTAGCAGTTATTATAGTGTTAGCAGTTATTACAGTGTTAGCAGTTATTACAGAGTTAGCAGTTATTACACTGTTAGCAGTTATTACAGTGTTATCAGTTATTACAGAGTTAGCAGTTATTACACTGTTAGCAGTTATTACAGTGTTAGCAGTTATTACAGAGTTAGCAGTTATTACACTGTTAGCAGTTATTACAGTGTTAGCAGTTATTACACTGTTAGCAGTTATTACAGTGTTAGCAGTTATTACACTGTTAGCAGTTATTACAGTGTTAGCAGTTATTACACTGTTAGCAGTTATTACAGTGTTAGCAGTTATTAGAGTGTTAGCAGTTATTACATTGTTATCAGTTATTACAGTGTTAGCAGTTATTACACTGTTAGCAGTTATTACAGTGTTAGCAGTTATTACACTGTTAGCAGTTATTACACTGTTAGCAGTTATTGCACTGTTAGCAGTTATTACAGTGTTAGCAGTTATTACACTGTTAGCAGTTATTACAGTGTTAGCAGTTATTACAGTGTTAGCAGTTGTTATTACAGTGTTATCAGTTATTACAGTGTTAGCAGTTATTACACTGTTAGCAGTTATTACAGTGTTAGCAGTTATTACAGTGTTAGCAGTTATTACACTGTTAGCAGTTATTACAGTTATTACAGTGTTAGCAGTTATTACAGTGTTAGCAGTTATTACAGTGTTAGCAGTTATTACAGTGTTAGCAGTTATTACACTGTTAGCAGTTATTACAGTTATTACAGTGTTAGCAGTTATTACACTGTTAGCAGTTATTATAGTGTTAGCAGTTATTACACTGTTAGCAGTTATTACACTGTTAGCAGTTATTATAGTGTTAGCAGTTATTACACTGTTAGCAGTTATTATAGTGTTAGCAGTTATTACACTGTTAGCAGTTATTACACTGTTAGCAGTTATTATAGTGTTAGCAGTTATTACAGTGTTAGCAGTTATTACAGAGTTAGCAGTTATTACACTGTTAGCAGTTATTACAGTGTTATCAGTTATTACAGAGTTAGCAGTTATTACACTGTTAGCAGTTATTACAGTGTTAGCAGTTATTACAGAGTTAGCAGTTATTACACTGTTAGCAGTTATTACAGTGTTAGCAGTTATTACACTGTTAGCAGTTATTACAGTGTTAGCAGTTATTACACTGTTAGCAGTTATTACAGTGTTAGCAGTTATTACACTGTTAGCAGTTATTACAGTGTTAGCAGTTATTAGAGTGTTAGCAGTTATTACATTGTTATCAGTTATTACAGTGTTAGCAGTTATTACACTGTTAGCAGTTATTACCCTGTTAGCAGTTATTACAGTGTTAGCAGTTATTACAGTGTTAGCAGTTATTACAGTGTTAGCAGTTATTACAGTGTTAGCAGTTATTACAGTGTTAGCAGTTATTACACTGTTAGCAGTTATTACAGTGTTAGCAGTTATTACAGTGTTATCAGTTATTACAGTGTTAGCAGTTATTACAGTGTTAGCAGTTATTACAGTGTTAGCAGTTATTACACTGTTAGCAGTTATTACAGTGTTAGCAGTTATTAGAGTGTTAGCAGTTATTAGAGTGTTAGCAGTTATTACACTGTTAGCAGTTATTACAGTGTTAGCAGTTATTAGAGTGTTAGCAGTTATTAGAGTGTTAGCAGTTATTACAGTGTTAGCAGTTATTACAGTGTTAGCAGTTATTACAGAGTTAGCAGTTATTACACTGTTAGCAGTTATTACAGTGTTAGCAGTTATTACAGTGTTATCAGTTATTACAGTGTTAGCAGTTATTACAGTGTTAGCAGTTATTACAGTGTTAGCAGTTATTACACTGTTAGCAGTTATTACAGTGTTAGCAGTTATTAGAGTGTTAGCAGTTATTAGAGTGTTAGCAGTTATTACACTGTTAGCAGTTATTACAGTGTTAGCAGTTATTAGAGTGTTAGCAGTTATTAGAGTGTTAGCAGTTATTACAGTGTTAGCAGTTATTACAGTGTTAGCAGTTATTACAGAGTTAGCAGTTATTACAGTGTTAGCAGTTATTACAGTGTTAGCAGTTATTACAGTGTTAGCAGTTATTACAGAGTTAGCAGTTATTACAGTGTTAGCAGTTATTACAGTGTTAGCAGTTATTACAGTGTTAGCAGTTAATACAGAGTTAGCAGTTATTACACTGTTAGCAGTTATTACATTGTTATCAGTTATTACAGTGTTAGCAGTTATTACACTGTTAGCAGTTATTACACTGTTAGCAGTTATTACACTGTTAGCAGTTATTACACTGTTAGCAGTTAATACAGTGTTAGCAGTTATTACAGTGTTAGCAGTTATTACACTGTTAGCAGTTATTACAGTGTTAGCAGTTATTACAGTGTTATCAGTTATTACAGTGTTAGCAGTTATTACAGTGTTAGCAGTTATTACAGAGTTAGCAGTTATTACAGTGTTAGCAGTTATTACAGTGTTAGCAGTTATTACAGAGTTAGCAGTTATTACAGTGTTAGCAGTTATTACAGTGTTAGCAGTTATTACAGTGTTAGCAGTTATTACAGTGTTAGCAGTTATTACAGTGTTAGCAGTTAATACAGTGTTAGCAGTTATTACAGTGTTAGCAGTTATTACAGTGTTAGCAGTTATTACAGTGTTAGCAGTTATTACAGTGTTAGCAGTTACAGTTATTACAGTGTTAGCAGTTATTACAGTGTTAGCAGTTATTACAGAGTTAGCAGTTATTACAGTGTTAGCAGTTATTACAGTGTTAGCAGTTATTACACTGTTAGCAGTTATTACAGTGTTAGCAGTTATTACAGAGTTAGCAGTTATTACAGTGTTAGCAGTTATTACAGTGTTAGCAGTTATTACAGTGTTAGCAGTTACAGTTATTACAGTGTTAGCAGTTATTACAGTGTTAGCAGTTATTACAGTTATTACAGTGTTAGCAGTTATTACAGTGTTAGCAGTTATTACAGTGTTAGCAGTTATTACAGTGTTAGCAGTTATTACAGTTATTACAGTGTTAGCAGTTATTACAGTGTTAGCAGTTATTACAGTGTTAGCAGTTATTACAGTGTTAGCAGTTATTACAGTGTTAGCAGTTATTACAGTTATTACAGTGTTAGCAGTTATTACAGTGTTAGCAGTTATTACAGTGTTAGCAGTTATTACACTGTTAGCAGTTATTACACTGTTAGCAGTTATTACACTGTTAGCAGTTATTACAGTGTTAGCAGTTATTACAGTGTTAGCAGTTATTACAGTGTTAGCAGTTATTACACTGTTAGCAGTTATTACAGAGTTAGCAGTTATTACAGAGTTAGCAGTGTTATTACACTGTTAGCAGTTATTACACTGTTAGCAGTTATTACACTGTTAGCAGTTATTACACTGTTAGCAGTTATTACAGTGTTAGCAGTTATTACAGTGTTAGCAGTTATTACACTGTTAGCAGTTATTACAGTGTTAGCAGTTATTACAGTGTTAGCAGTTATTACACTGTTAGCAGTTATTACAGAGTTAGCAGTTATTACAGTGTTAGCAGTTATTACAGTGTTAGCAGTTATTACAGAGTTAGCAGTTATTACACTGTTAGCAGTTATTACAGTGTTAGCAGTTATTACAGTGTTAGCAGTTATTACAGTGTTAGCAGTTATTACAGTGTTAGCAGTTATTACAGTGTTAGCAGTTATTACAGTTATTACAGTGTTAGCAGTTATTACAGTGTTAGCAGTTATTACAGTTATTACAGTGTTAGCAGTTATTACAGTGTTAGCAGTTATTACAGTTATTACACTGTTAGCAGTTATTACAGTGTTAGCAGTTATTACAGTTATTACAGTGTTAGCAGTTATTACAGTTATTACAGTGTTAGCAGTTATTACAGTTATTACAGTGTTAG
>NW_028171124.1:0-47500 GCF_963971535.1 Notolepis coatsorum
AGTCGGGGGAACATAGGACCCGGGGAACATAGACATGCTCCCCTCTCTGAGTGCATAGTAGTATAGTATATAATTAGCATATTAGCGTAGTAGTATAGCATAGTAGATAGTAGTATAGACACATTAGGTAGTAATATAGGGATAGTAGCATAGTAAATTTGTACTCAGTTTGAGTAAAAATTTACTCTGCAAAATGTACTGTGTACATAGACATAATATTATTAGCATAATAAGTAGTAGTATAGGCATAGTATAGTCGTATAGACATATTAGCATAATAGTATAGGACAGATTAGCACAGTAGATATTAGTATAGACATATAGCATAGTAGATAGTAGACATATTAGCATAGTAGATAGTACACATATTAGCATAGTAGATGGCAGTATAGACATTAGCATAGTAGATAGTATAGACATATTAGCCATAGCATATAGTAGTATAGACATGTTAGCATAGGGATATTAACATAGTAGATAGTAGTTTAGACAAATTAGCATAGTAGGTACTAGGTAGTAGTATATGCATAGTAGTAGTATAGACATATTAGCATAGTAGATAGTATAGACATATTAGCATAGTATATAGTAGTATAGCTTCACATTGGTATGAACCAACCAATACTTGAGGATTCATAAAAACAGTGAGGTAATGTGGATAGTAAATGTAGTATAGGTGTGACGGATGGCATCGTGAAGCGCAGTCACGAAGTGACTGGGGTGAGTAGCGGTGCGATGGGTTAAACTCACTCTCATTCTCAAAAGACGCATAGACACGTTACAAAGAAGTGAGTTCACTTCTTGGTATAGCGGTCTGTGTTGTTGCACGCGGCGTGGGAGACCCGTGTTCGAAACTCCCTCGGGGCATCGAAGTTTGAGGTGACGTTGTCACAACCGTTACATAAAAAGGACCTGTTATGATGGTAACATGTTTCTTCAGCCTGACAGCCATATTAGGCTATGTTGTGAAACTGAAACTAATAGTTTGGTTAATTGATGATTGATTGATTGATTTTATATTTCACACTTGGGCTTACAAGCAGGGCTGGGTATCACTTGATATCAATCGATACCAAATTTAGATACAACAGCATTTTCCAATACCTGATAGGATTTAAGCAATTCGATCGATACCATGAAAGTATGGGATTTCAATACCCAGTCCTACTTACAAGACACTATACGAAGCTGAAATGGTATACAGCATAAAGAAACAGAAACAATTATAACTAGATCATAAATAAAGCACCTTGTCTCTTCTCCCAAGCTTTACAAACAAAAGTCTTTCACGATCATCTGTCAAAAAAGGACATTATGCAGAGACGGGAGACATTTTTACTACGTTTTGTAAATGTTTTAATTCATCATATAAGACAAGAAAATAAACCTCTTTTTCATCATGAAAGACCATGAAAGACCATGGCTATGATGAATTGAAAATGGGGGACCCTGATGTAAACAAGACGAAAGTCTCTCTCTGGTCTGCATCCCCTTAACAATTGTGTGTATTGAGCTGTACTGTACTGTACCCATTCTGCAATCTGTTAATAAAGTTTTCAATCAATCAATCAATCAATCAATCAATCAATCAATCAATCAATCAATCAAACAATTCATCACTCATCACATATCCTCAACAGTGGAAGTCATATATCTCCTGACGCTGACATCATTAACGTGATTACAATGCGGATGAACAGATGATGTTCCGTAGCGGGTATAAACAGCGTTTCTAGCGGTCTAGAAGAGGCTCAATTTATTTAACACTTTCCTCTCCGCCACCTCCACGACCACCGCCACCATCGTCTTAAAAGTGCGAAGAGCGACGAGACATGGAGTGGAATTCCAACCAGGCTGATGAAAGAGAGTCTAATGAATCAAAACCAATCCTATTAGTTCCAGCCCACATCTCCACACACAGCCGCCCTCTTGCTGCACAGCAATCCGGCGCATGATTTCACACAAGCCGGGGGGGCTACCGTAGAGAGAAACAGGAGAGAGAGGAGAGAGAGAGAGGAGAGAGAGAGAGAGAGAGAGAGAGAGAGAGAGAGAGAGAGAGAGAGAGAGAGAGAGAGGGGGGGGAGAGAGAGAGAGAGAGGGGGGAGAGAGAGAGAGGGGGGAGAGAGAGGGAGAGAGAGAGAGAGAGGGGGGGGGAGAGAGAGAGAGAGAGAGAGGGGGGGGGAGAGGGAGAGAGAGAGAGAGAGAGAGAGAGGAGAGAGAGAGAGAGAGGGGTCGGTGGTGGTAGGCATCTGAAACAATTCCACCCTGGTCTGTGAGACTTGACGGCTGTAATTGACCGCCATGATTACCAGGAAACACGATCTGAACCCCCCCCCCCCATGTGGACAGTGGGACCCCCCCCCCCCCCTGTAGATAGTGGGACCGGAGTGCGGGACGACACTTTGCAGGTTTTATTACTTTGGTGAAGTCAAGGCCTTGTTTTGAAATGCGAGAGCGAGTCTTTTGCGGTGTGCGTCGTGCATCCTTGACCCCCTTTCAACGTTTTGAAATTCAAAATCCCAAGACAGATCTGAGATTCCTGTGCTCTCTCTCTCTCTCTCTCTCCTCTCCTCTTCATCTCTCTCTCTCTCTTCTCTCTCTCTCTCTCTCACCCCGCTTAATCCTTCCTTATTTTCTCACTTCTCGCTACTAAACTCCTTCCCGGAGGGAGTGGGAAAATGTGGAGAACAAAGCAGCATGTGGGGGTTTGAGGAGGATCATTTGGAGCCCGAAGTCTTTGTGAAGCAGCCAGCTGGGCCTATAAAGAGATGGAGAGAGGAGGGGGGGGTGAGGGGATGGGAGAAAGAGAGAGAGAGAGAGAGATGTGAGGGCATAGAGGTGTGTACAGAAAAGACGAGGCTGTGGGTACTTGGTTTTGAAGCGGCGGGCGGAGGAGGAGGAGGGGTTTCGGGGAGGAGAGAGGCGGGGGGGGGGGTTGCTGCTCTCTAGTAGAGATCCTGTATTTAGATCCAGTCATGCAGAACTCCTGCTTGACGGCCTTTTCACATCCCCGCCCCCCTCTCTTCCTGTCAGTGATATGGATACCGAATCTACACCCCCCACACACCCCACCCCACCCCACGACTACAACAAGTAAACTCGACGATACGCTAATGATCGCTGCTCCCGAAAAACCCTCGCAGAAGATTGTGGATTGTGTGTGTGCGTCCCAGGCGCCTGTGTGGCTTCAGCCGATGTTGAATAAACAAACTGGGGCAGCAGCAGCGCCCCGTCCTTGTGTGTCCTTTGCTGTTTTTAAAAACGCTGGGAGCTCTGGGGGGCAAGAGTGAGCTCATTCTAAACTCTTCTAAAGCTGGGTTTTATCGTCCCACAAAGTAGGATTCTGGGGAATGTTTGATCTATCAACCGAGCGGGCTCCTAAGTGGGGGGGGGGGGGGGGGGGGGCATTTGTTTTGCACATCCATGATGTACTGTGTATTAGTCATGTCTGTCTGTCTGCGCTTCAGTTGCTCCACCCGTTCTGAAGATGCATCCAGATAACAAAACCGGCACTGCCACACGGGAGATAAAAACTATTCATGACCTTGAGCCAGAAACAAGTCACGTCCCGGTTGATGGAAGCATGAGTTAGGAATCGCCTGTTGGTTGATGGGACCATGAGTTAGGAATCGCCTGTTGGTTGATGGGACCATGAGTTAGGAATCGCCTGTTGGTTGATGGGACCATGAGTTAGGAATCGCCTGTTGGTTGATTGGACCATGAGTTAGGAATCGCCTGTTGGTTGATGGGACCATGAGTTAGGAATCGCCTGTTGGTTGATGGGACCATGAGTTAGGAATCGCCTGTTGGTTGATGGGACCATGAGTTAGGAATCGCCTGTTGGTTGATGGGACCATGAGTTAGGAATCGCCTGTTGGTTGATGGGACCATGAGTTAGGAATCGCCTGTTGGTTGATGGGACCATGAGTTAGGAATCGCCTGTTGGTTGATGTGACCATGCGTTAGGAAGTTGCCTGTTGGTTGATGCTGACCATGCGTTAGGAAGTTGCTTGTTGGTTGATGGGACCATGAGTTAGGAAGTTGCCTGTTGGTTGATGGGACCATGCGTTAGGAGTTGCCTGTTGGTTGATGGGACCATGAGTTAGGAGTTGCTTGTTGGTTGATGGGACCATGAGTTAGGAGTTGCTTGTTGGTTCGTGGTCCTTGTTTTTCTAATCGGTGGGAAGAGGTGCAAGGCGAGGAGGTGCCTGGTTTCCCCGGCAACAGGCAGTGTATTTCTCGGGCCAAGAAGTGTGGATTCCCTCCATGCCTCTTGGTCGTGCGCCATTGCGGCCTTTGTGAGAAGCCAGAGGGTGCTGTCAGCGCACCACACAGCCCCAGGCACCCGGCCTTTTACCCCTCTCTCTCTCTCTCTCTCTCTCTCTCTCTCTCTCTCTCTCTCTCTCTCTCTCTCTCTCTCTCCTCTCTCTCTCTCTCTCTTTCTCTCTCTCTCTCTCTCTCTCTCTCTCTCTCTCTCTCTCTCTCTCTCTCTCTCTCCCTCTCTCTCTCTCTCTCTCTCTCTCTCTCTCTCCCTCTCACTCAGGAGGGAATTGCCCCAAAGCTGCTACCTCCCCGGGGGTGAGTTGAAGGCCCAATTTAAAGGTCAGCTTGGGACTTGACACCCCGTTGTGGGCCAAAGGGTCTTGGGAGATTCCTTTTCTGTCTTCAGTCTATGAGCGGTTGGACATCGGTCAGGCGTGGAGCGGAAACATTGGCCGGGCGCTAATCAAAAGGGAAGCATAACATTGTGTAATGTAGTTAGCATAACATTGTGTAGCGTAGTTAGCATAACATTGTGTAATGTAGTTAGCATAACATTGTGTAGCGTAGTTAGCATAACATTGTGTAATGTAGTTAGCATGACATTGTGTAGTGTAGTTAGCATAACATTGTGTAGCGTAGTTAGCATAACATTCTGTAAAGTAGTTAGCATAACATTGTGTAGCGTAGTTAGCATAACATTGTGTAGCGTAGTTAGCATAACATTGTGTAGCGTAGTTAGCATAACATTGTGTTGCGTAGTTAGCATAACATTGTGTAGCGTAGTTAGCAAAACATTGTGTAACGTAGGTAGCATAACATTGTGTAACGTAGTTAGCATAACATTGTGTAATGTAGTTAGCATAACATTGTGTAACGTAGTTAGCATAACATTGTGTAATGTAGTTAGCATAACATTGTGTAGTGTAGTTAGCATAACATTGTGTAGCGTAGTTAGCATAACATTCTGTAAAGTAGTTAGCATAACATTGTGTAGCGTAGTTAACATAACATTGTGTAACGTAGTTAGCATAACATTGTGTAACATAGTTAGCATAACATTGTGTAGCGTAGTTAACATAACATTGTGTAATGTAGTTAGCATAACATTGTATAACGTAGTTAGCATAACATTGTGTAAAGTAGTTAGCATAACATTGTGTAAAGTAGTTAGCATAACATTGTGTAATGTAGTTAACATAACATTGTGTAAAGTAGTTAGCATAACATTGTGTAGCGTAGTTAACATTGTGTAACGTAGTTAGCATAACATTGTGTAACATAGTTAGCATAACATTGTGTAGCGTAGTTAACATAACATTGTGTAATGTAGTTAGCATAACATTGTGTAACGTAGTTAGCATAACATTGTGTAAAGTAGTTAGCATAACATTGTGTAATGCAGGCGTTCATTGTCACAGCTAAGCATGTTTTTTTTTTATCCACTTTTTCTCCACATTTTCTATTTTTCTCCCATCCCAATTTTGTGTATCCAATTCTCCCCTCCCCTGTCTTGAACGTTGCTCGACTATGCCCCCCACTGGTCGGTTGTAGAGAGGATAGAAGCCATGCATCACGTGTTCCGTCCGGCACACGAGGAGGCAGCCTGTCACATCTTTTCGCCTGCCAGCGCGGACTCTCATTGGCGAGGTGTAGCGCATGGGAGGCTCACACTACCCTCGCCACTTCCTGTCTCTGCTGTGCAGGCGTCCCCAACTGACCTGTAGGGGTCGCTGTCCACAACGTCCAATCCCCACACATCGACTTCCACCCGCTGACTCTGCCAAATGAGCCAGTACAACGGCCGGCCCAAGCCGAAGGCAATGCTGAGACTGGGATTCGATACCGGAGTCTCTTGCATTGGTGACGAGCGCAATCTCCGCTACGCCACCCAGCCGCTTAGGAGCTCCGCATTTTGTAGCCTTACACAAGTTGGTCACAGTGATGTGTGGAGACACTGACAGGAAAGACTGTAGGAAGAGACACTGACAGGAAAGACTGTAGGAAGAGACACTGACAGGAAAGACTGTAGGAAGAGACAGAGACAGGAAAGACTGTAGGAAGAGACACTGACAGGAAAGACTAGGAAGAGACACTGACAGGAAAGACTAGGAAGAGACACTGACAGGAAAGACTGTAGGAAGAGACACTGACAGGAAAGACTAGGAAGAGACACTGACAGGAAAGACTGTAGGAAGAGACAGAGACAGGAAAGACTGTAGGAAGAGACAGAGACAGGAAAGACTGTAGGAAGAGACACTGACAGGAAAGACTGTAGGAAGAGACAGAGACAGGAAAGACTGTAGGAAGAGACAGAGACAGGAAAGACTGTAGGAAGAGACACTTACAGGAAAGACTGTAGGAAGAGACACTGACAGGAAAGACTGTAGGAAGAGACAGAGACAGGAAAGACTGTAGGAAGAGTCACTGACATGTAAAGGTAAGTCAAGTAAAGGAGCCATCTTCCTCTATTTCTCGTGAAGTTTAAAAAATCACTGTATAATAATAATAATAATAATAATAAAAAGGCTGTGCTGTGGGTATGAAACGGAGCAGCTCAGATCTGTTATCCCAGCGTGTTTTCGTGACCCGAGCAAGTGAGAGATTCAGCAAGGATGTTTTCCCGACAAGGTTGCTTTATAACTTCAGCACCACTCGGCCTGGGGAGCCCAGATGATGTATGCATCTCATACTGTGCAGACAGACAGCTACAAATTTGCCTGGCTGGTCTACTGGTGGGGGGTTGGGAGCCTGGGGGGGTGGGGGGGGGACTGAGATGTCTCATTAAAGGAAGACAGAGAATGGAAAAGAGGCCTTTTGTGTCCTTTTCCCCTTTTCAGCGCCTGTTCATCAAAAGAAACAACATTCCTATAGTGAAATAATTGCTATGTGAACTCGTAAAGATCGTAGCCTTGCGGCAGAAATACATCCCCTCAACTCTGTGGTTTTTATAACTTGTATTTTGTCAGCGCTCCGCCTAAAAGCTAGCACTCATTATGGCTCATATAACTCATTATAACTCATATTCATTATAACTCATATAACACATTATAACTCATTATAACTCATATGACTTACTATAACTCATCATAACTCATAAATAGTTTTTTGTCGCCCCATCTATTATTGGTTCAATTGATTATCCCTCAGAAAGCCGTGTGGCATACAACAAAGGCTTTCGGTCTTTCTTGGTCATCATAGCACTCTTTGGTTCTTTGGGAATCATACGCAGGGGGTTAGTATTTAGATAACCTCAGGCGAGAGCTGTATATTAGTGCACCACTGTGAAGAGAGAGAGAGTGATACACCGCAGGTGATGAACCCCACATACCTGAGGAAATAAGCTCTTGGCAAAACCTAAATGAATGGATGGTGATTAAGACCCCTGGGTCACTGGGGTTACTTGTACCTCCTGCTGGCCTGGGGTCAGATCCCATCAAGACCTCCTGTGTCTCCATTAAGGAAGAGTTTACCAAGGAGGGCCCAAAACAATGGCCGACTAAACACAGGCATGTGGTGGATACAAACAAAGGCGCAGCGCAATCCATTTCTCCCGATATTCCTTGAAAAACCAGTCCTGCTGTATTTGACCGGTCAGCTGGTCGACGCTTGATTAATGAAAGTGATTCTGGTTTTTAGTTGAAAAACAGACGTCTCTGTGTTGCCTCCTCCTTCTTTTCAACGCCCCCCCCCCCCCCCCCTGTCCACCCCCCATGCAGAACGAATGACACAGATGTTGTTGGAGGAGGAGGAGGAGAAGACGGTACCACTGTTGCTCCCCTTCCCCGCGGGCCCGTCCCAGCATGGGGTCTGGAACCCCCCCCCGCATGCCCCCCCCCTACTTCTTTCCTTGTGAGAAAGAGAGAAAAAAAAGGCCAAAGAGGAGGGAGAGAGCGGGATGAAGGGACCCCAATAAAGAAAGAGGGAGGGAGAAACGGCACACAAAAGCGTGTTTGAGGAAGATAAAGACAAAAAACATTCTTTATAACAATCTCTCTCTCTCTCTGTGAAATAATTTGTGCGTAGGGAGGTCCAAAGGTTGCCGGGGAGAGAAGGGAGTTGTAGAGCCGCGCGGCAGGGGGCTCAACAAGTCTCCCGGAGGGGCATGGATGGTACACTATTAGCGCTATAGGTGTCTCCAGGGTTGTAAGACCTGTTCGCACACGGGAAGTGCCGGTATAGCTACCTGCTGGGACGGGGCAGGATTCTCGGAGGATGTGGGTCGGCGTGTGGCTGCTCCTCTGGGTGCCCTGGTTCTTCTATGCCTGGGCGGAGGGCTCGCGGCCGTGCGAGTGTAAGCTCGTCTGTCCGACGGAGCCGGTGTCGGACGCCGGGTCGAAGACCCACCGCGGCGGCAAGGAGCACGTCCGTCACGGCGTGGGGCACCAGCGCATCATGCATCACAAGAGCAGGCCACACCGGAGGAAAGGTGAGCTGTCGCCTCTCTCACATCTTAAGACCTTTAGACTAGGGATGTTCGATGTTGGCTTTTTTACCTTTTACCGATATACTGATATTGTCCAACTCTAAATTTCCGATACCGATATCAACCGATATATATTCCCCCCAAAAAACGGAATAATTTCTGGTAATTAACATTACATATCTCTTGTCATGGAATTAACACAACATTATGCATACTTTTGACAATAAATTAAATCAGAATTTGTTCTTACTTGCTTGCCTGGGTAAATAAAGGTTAAATACATTTTTTAAAAGAAAAGAAAAAAAATATTTCTTTTTAAAAACCGATACCGATAATTTTCGATATCACATTTGAATGCCAATATCGGCCGATAATATCGGATATCCCTACTTTAGACAGGAAAGCTGAGCTCTGTCCTCTCTCTCATCTTAAGATCTTTAGACAGACAAGGTGAGCTCTCCTCTCACATCTTAAGATCTTTAGACAGACTTGGTGAACTCTCCTCTCTCATCTTAAGACCTTTAAACAGACAAGGTGAACTCTCCTCTCACATCTTAAGATCTTTAGACAGACAAGGTGAGCTCTCCTCTCACACCTTAAGACCTTTAGACAGACAAGGTGAACTCTCCTCTCACATCTTAAGATCTTTAGACAGACAAGGTGAACTCTCCTCTCTCATCTTAAGACCTTTAGACAGACAAGGTGAACTCTCCTCTCTCTCATCTTAAGACCTTTAAACAGACAAGGTGAACTCTCCTCTCTCACACCTTAAGACCTTTAGACAGACAAGGTGAGCTCTCCTCTCTCACACCTTAAGACCTTTAGACAGACAAGGTGAGCTCTCTCTCACACCTTAAGATCTTTAGACAGACAAGGTGAGCTCTCCTCTCACATCTTAAGATCTTTAGACAGACAAGGTGAACTCTCTCTCCTCTCACATCTTAAGACCTTTAGACAGACAAGGTGAGCTCTCTCTCACACCTTAAGACCTTTAGACAGACAAGGTGAGCTCTCTCTCACATCTTAAGATCTTTAGACAGACAAGGTGAACTCTCCTCTCTCACACCTTAAGACCTTTAGACAGACAAGGTGAGCTCTCTCTCACACCTTAAGATCTTTAGACAGACAAGGTGACCTCTCCTCTCACATCTTAAGACCTTTAGACAGACAAGGTGAACTCTCCTCTCTCTCATCTTAAGACCTTTAGACAGACAAGGTGAACTCTCTCCTCTCACATCTTAAGACCTTTAGACAGACAAGGTGAACTCTCCTCTCTCCTCATCTTAAGACCTTTAGACAGACAAGGTGAACTCTCCTCTCTCTCACCTTAAGACCTTTAGACAGACAAGGTGAACTCTCTCCTCTCACATCTTAAGACCTTTAGACAGACAAGGTGAGCTCTCCTCTCTCATCTTAAGACCTTTAGACAGACAAGGTGAACTCTCCTCTCTCACATCTTAAGACCTTTAGACAGACAAGGTGAGCTCTCTCTCCTCTCACATCTTAAGACCTTTAGACAGACAAGGTGAACTCTCCTCTCACATCTTAAGACCTTTAGACAGACAAGGTGAACTCTCCTCTCTCTCATCTTAAGACCTTTAGACAGACAAGGTGAACTCTCCTCTCACATCTTAAGACCTTTAGACAGACAAGGTGAACTCTCCTCTCTCATCTTAAGACCTTTAGACAGACAAGGTGAACTCTCCTCTCTCACATCTTAAGACCTTTAGACAGACAAGGTGAACTCTCCTCTCACATCTTAAGACATTTAGACAGACACAGTGAACTCTCCTCTCACATCTTAAGACCTTTAGACAGACAAGGTGAGCTCTCCTCTCACATCTTAAGACCTTTAGACAGACAAGGTGAGCTCTCCTCTCACATCTTAAGACCTTTAGACAGACAAGGTGAACTCTCCTCTCACATCTTAAGACCTTTAGACAGACAAGGTGAGCTCTCTCTCACATCTTAAGACCTTTAGACAGACAAGGTGAGCTCTCCTCTCACATCTTAAGACCTTTAGACAGACAAGGTGAACTCTCTCCTCTCACACCTTCAGATCTTTAGACAGACAAGGTGAACTCTCCTCTCTCATCTTAAGACCTTTAGACAGACAAGGTGAACTCTCTCTCCTCTCACATCTTAAGACCTTTAGACAGACAAGGTGAACTCTCCTCTCTCATCTTAAGACCTTTAGACAGACAAGGTGAACTCTCCTCTCACATCTTAAGACCTTTAGACAGACAGGGTGAGCTCTCTCTCCTCTCACATCTTAAGACCTTTAGACAGACAAGGTGAACTCTCCTCTCTCCTCATCTTAAGACCTTTAGACAGACAAGGTGAACTCTCCTCTCTCACATCTTAAGACCTTTAGACAGACAAGGTGAACTCTCCTCTCTCACACCTTAAGATCTTTAGACAGACAAGGTGAACTCTCCTCTCACATCTTAAGACCTTTAGACAGACAAGGTGAACTCTCCTCTCACATCTTAAGACCTTTAGACAGACAAGGTGAGCTCTCCTCTCTCCTCATCTTAAGACCTTTAGACAGACAAGGAGAACTCTCTCCTCTCTCATCTTAAGACCTTTAGACAGACAAGGTGAACTCTCTCTCCTCTCACATCTTAAGACCTTTAGACAGACAAGGTGAACTCTCCTCTCTCACATCTTAAGACCTTTAGACAGACAAGGTGAACTCTCCTCTCTCACACCTTAAGACCTTTAGACAGACAAGGTGAACTCTCTCTCCTCTCACATCTTAAGACCTTTAGACAGACAAGGTGAACTCTCCTCTCTCTCATCTTAAGACCTTTAGACAGACAAGGTGAGCTCTCTCTCCTCTCTCTCATCTTAAGACCTTTAGACAGACAAGGTGAACTCTCCTCTCTCTCATCTTAAGACCTTTAGACAGACACGGTGAACTCTCCTCTCACATCTTAAGACCTTTAGACAGACAAGGTGAACTCTCTCCTCTCTCTCATCTTAAGACCTTTAGACAGACAAGGTGAACTCTCCTCTCTCATCTTAAGACCTTTAGACAGACAAGGTGAACTCTCCTCTCACATCTTAAGACCTTTAGACAGACAAGGTGAACTCTCCTCTCTCATCTTAAGACCTTTAGACAGACAAGGTGAACTCTCCTCTCTCATCTTAAGACCTTTAGACAGACAAGGTGAGCTCTCTCTCACACCTTAAGACCTTTAGACAGACAAGGTGAACTCTCCTCTCTCATCTTAAGACCTTTAGACAGACAAGGTGAACTCTCCTCTCACATCTTAAGACCTTTAGACAGACAAGGTGAACTCTCCTCTCACATCTTAAGACCTTTAGACAGACAAGGTGAACTCTCCTCTCTCACATCTTAAGACCTTTAGACAGACAAGGTGAACTCTCCTCTCACATCTTAAGACCTTTAGACAGACAAGGTGAACTCTCCTCTCTCTCATCTTAAGACCTTTAGACAGACAAGGTGAGCTCTCTCCTCTCTCATCTTAAGACCTTTAGACAGACAAGGTGAACTCTCCTCTCTCTCATCTTAAGATCTTTAGACAGACAAGGTGAGCTCTCCTCTCACATCTTAAGACCTTTAGACAGACAAGGTGAACTCTCCTCTCTCATCTTAAGACCTTTAGACAGACAAGGTGAACTCTCTCCTCTCTCATCTTAAGACCTTTAGACAGACAAGGTGAACTCTCCTCTCTCCTCATCTTAAGACCTTTAGACAGACAAGGTGAACTCTCTCCTCTCACATCTTAAGACATTTAGACAGACAAGGTGAGCTCTCCTCTCACATCTTAAGACCTTTAGACAGACAAGGTGAACTCTCTCTCACATCTTAAGACCTTTAGACAGACAAGGTGAACTCTCCTCTCACATCTTAAGACCTTTAGACAGACAAGGTGAACTCTCCTCTCTCACATCTTAAGACCTTTAGACAGACAAGGTGAACTCTCCTCTCTCACATCTTAAGACCTTTAGACAGACAAGGTGAACTCTCCTCTCTCTCATCTTAAGACCTTTAGACAGACAAGGTGAGCTCTCCTCTCACATCTTAAGACCTTTAGACAGACAAGGTGAACTCTCCTCTCACATCTTAAGACATTTAGACAGACAAGGTGAACTCTCCTCTCTCACATCTTAAGACCTTTAGACAGACAAGGTGAACTCTCCTCTCACATCTTAAGACCTTTAGACAGACAAGGTGAACTCTCCTCTCTCATCTTAAGACCTTTAGACAGACAAGGTGAGCTCTCTCCTCTCACATCTTAAGACATTTAGACAGACAAGGTGAACTCTCCTCTCTCACATCTTAAGACCTTTAGACAGACAAGGTGAGCTCTCCTCTCACATCTTAAGACCTTTAGACAGACAAGGTGAACTCTCTCCTCTCACACCTTCAGATATTTAGACAGACAAGGTGAACTCTCCTCTCTCTCATCTTAAGACCTTTAGACAGACAAGGTGAACTCTCCTCTCCTCATCTTAAGACCTTTAGACAGACAAGGTGAACTCTCCTCTCTCTCACCTTAAGACCTTTAGACAGACAAGGTGAACTCTCCTCTCACATCTTAAGACCTTTAGACAGACAAGGTGAGCTCTCCTCTCTCACCTTAAGACCTTTAGACAGACAAGGTGAACTCTCTCCTCTCACATCTTAAGACCTTTAGACAGACAAGGTGAACTCTCCTCTCTCATCTTAAGACCTTTAGACAGACAAGGTGAACTCTCCTCTCTCATCTTAAGACCTTTAGACAGACAAGGTGAGCTCTCCTCTCTCACATCTTCAGATATTTAGACAGACAAGGTGAGCTCTCCTCTCTCTCATCTTAAGACCTTTAGACAGACAAGGTGAGCTCTCTCTCCTCTCACATCTTAAGACCTTTAGACAGACAAGGTGAACTCTCCTCTCACATCTTAAGACCTTTAGACAGACAAGGTGAACTCTCCTCTCTCTCATCTTAAGACCTTTAGACAGACAAGGTGAACTCTCCTCTCACATCTTAAGACCTTTAGACAGACAAGGTGAACTCTCCTCTCACATCTTAAGACCTTTAGACAGACAAGGTGAGCTCTCTCCTCTCTCTCATCTTAAGACCTTTAGACAGACAAGGTGAACTCTCCTCTCTCTCATCTTAAGACCTTTAGACAGACAAGGTGAACTCTCCTCTCTCTCATCTTAAGACCTTTAGACAGACAAGGTGAACTCTCTCCTCTCACATCTTAAGACCTTTAGACAGACAAGGTGAACTCTCCTCTCTCTCATCTTAAGACCTTTAGACAGACAAGGTGAACTCTCCTCTCACATCTTAAGACCTTTAGACAGACAAGGTGAACTCTCCTCTCACATCTTAAGACCTTTAGACAGACAAGGTGAACTCTCCTCTCACATCTTAAGACCTTTAGACAGACAAGGTGAACTCTCCTCTCACATCTTAAGACCTTTAGACAGACAAGGTGAACTCTCCTCTCACATCTTAAGACCTTTAGACAGACAAGGTGAACTCTCCTCTCACATCTTAAGACCTTTAGACAGACAAGGTGAACTCTCCTCTCACATCTTAAGACCTTTAGACAGACAAGGTGAACTCTCCTCTCACATCTTAAGACCTTTAGACAGACAAGGTGAACTCTCCTCTCTCACATCTTAAGACCTTTAGACAGACAAGGTGAACTCTCCTCTCACATCTTAAGACCTTTAGACAGACAAGGTGAACTCTCCTCTCTCTCATCTTAAGACCTTTAGACAGACAAGGTGAACTCTCCTCTCTCTCATCTTAAGACCTTTAGACAGACAAGGTGAACTCTCTCCTCTCTCATCTTAAGACCTTTAGACAGACAAGGTGAACTCTCCTCTCTCTCATCTTAAGACCTTTAGACAGACAAGGTGAGCTCTCTCCTCTCACATCTTAAGACCTTTAGACAGACAAGGTGAACTCTCCTCTCACATCTTAAGACCTTTAGACAGACAAGGTGAACTCTCCTCTCTCACATCTTAAGACCTTTAGACAGACAAGGTGAACTCTCCTCTCTCATCTTAAGACCTTTAGACAGACAAGGTGAGCTCTCCTCTCACATCTTAAGACCTTTAGACAGACAAGGTGAACTCTCCTCTCACATCTTAAGACCTTTAGACAGACAAGGTGAACTCTCCTCTCACATCTTAAGACCTTTAGACAGACAAGGTGAACTCTCCTCTCTCACATCTTAAGACCTTTAGACAGACAAGGTGAACTCTCCTCTCTCACACCTTCAGATCTTTAGACAGACAAGGTGAGCTCTCCTCTCTCTCATCTTAAGACCTTTAGACAGACAAGGTGAGCTCTCTCTCACATCTTAAGACCTTTAGACAGACAAGGTGAACTCTCCTCTCACATCTTAAGATCTTTAGACAGACAAGGTGAACTCTCCTCTCACATCTTAAGACCTTTAGACAGACAAGGTGAGCTCTCTCCTCTCTCATCTTAAGACCTTTAGACAGACAAGGTGAGCTCTCCTCTCACATCTTAAGACCTTTAGACAGACAAGGTGAGCTCTCCTCTCACATCTTCAGACCTTTAGACAGACAAGGTGAACTCTCCTCTCTCACACCTTAAGACCTTTAGACAGACAAGGTGAACTCTCCTCTCACATCTTAAGATCTTTAGACAGACAAGGTGAACTCTCTCTCCTCTCACATCTTAAGATCTTTAGACAGACAAGGTGAGCTCTCTCTCCTCTCTCTCATCTTCAGACCTTTAGACAGACAAGGTGAACTCTCCTCTCACACACCTTAAGACCTTTAGACAGACAAGGTGAACTCTCCTCTCTCATCTTAAGACCTTTAGACAGACAAGGTGAACTCTCCTCTCTCACATCTTAAGACCTTTAGACAGACAAGGTGAACTCTCTCTCCTCTCTCATCTTAAGACCTTTAGACAGACAAGGTGAACTCTCCTCTCTCACACCTTAAGACCTTTAGACAGACAAGGTGAGCTCTCCTCTCACATCTTAAGACCTTTAGACAGACAAGGTGAGCTCTCCTCTCTCACAACTAGATCGGATCTTTAGACCTCTGGTTTCCTCCGAAGCAACGTTGGACTCAATTCACTTTCAATTGAATTCGGGAAGTTGAATTTCTTCCAAATGCAGAAAACCTTAAGCACAAGAAGCGAGTCCTATATGTGTGACAGCCGTTGACTGAACGAATTAACGGTTTTATCACGAGGAGATAAACCACAACTTCTATGTATAAAAAACCTCTGTTTTTGTAAGTGAATTGAACCCCGACCACGCTTTTTTCCAAACACCTTCAAGTTGTCGCAGATGGGTTGCTGGCGCGGCACAGTGTGTCATTATGGAGTAACGATGTGAATTATTCATCATTAGAATTAGAATGTTATTAAAGGTGCTTCTTCTGGTGCCACCCACCGCCACCCGCTCGGTGCTGTGATGAGAACCCGCGCTGCTGCGTTCCATCGACGGCAGCCAACTGTGGAAATAATGAGACGGAGCATCTCGCTCGCCATTGTTTAGAAGAAGAACCCTGTCTATACTTTGAATCGCTGGAGTAGAACTAGAATCTCTGAAAATCTGCTTAAAAAATGCTCAAACTCCATTCGGTATCGCCGGCTTTGAGATAAAGATGGACTCGCTCGACGAGTTTAAACTGGAAAGGAAACCGTTATTTTCGATGGAATGTGATGATAAAAAAAAGGACTGTGACAGCCTGAGCGGCTCAATTTGATTTTTAAAACGTGTCTATATAGTCTTAAACTAAACGAACACTGCCAAGTGGAACAAGCGGAGTGTTTCTGAGTCCACCCCCTCCCCCGAGGGGGAGCGTTTAGGCAGTAACTCGCGTTACACGAGAGCGATTGTCCAGAATTCCTTTTCACAAAACCACTTGAGTTACACTCAAGACTTTACTCCGAAGTCACTATTTAGCCGCATTCCTCGCCGTCTCCTGCGCATTCACTCCTCCTCCTCGCCGCATCAGTCACCTCTCGCCCATCCCCGACAGTTCTCTGACCTCTCGGGGGCCAGAGGTTAATTCCCCCGGCACCCTCGCTGGCACCGCACCATTCCCATGAGGCGGTGTGTTTAGCAGGGACTCATCCGTCATCCTCCCCCCGGCTCTTTTGTTGCTCGCTGGAGGCGGGGGCAGATACTCTGGGGCCATCCAGCTTAAAGTTGTTGGATCAATATAAGCATCCATCACTTAGCGCCGGTCCTTTCTGAGACTCACAATGGAGCAGTTCACTAAACAACACTTTATTTATGTGTGCTTTTAGATGCAATGAACTAGCGGCGGTTCTCTATTCTCTCTGAACCCACCTCTCTCTCTCTCTCTCTCTCTCTCTCTCTCTCTCTCTCTCTCTCTCTCTCTCTCTCTCGCTCTCTCTCTCTCTGTCTCTCTGTCTCTCTCTGTCTCTCTCTCTCTCTCTCTGTCTCTCTCTCTCTCTCTCTCTCTCTCTCTCTCTCTCTCTCTCTCTCTCTCTCTCTCTCCGCTGGTTTGAGGCCTGTTTGCAGAGGATCCTGGGTAATTGGGAAAGAGAACTATTAGCCCTTAGGAGTGTTTTATCCAGTTAAACTGAAGCCCCTTGTTACCATGATTATACCATATTATCAGATGCAAATAATGAGGGGCTACAATGAAAATGTACACGTTAGCTCATTTGTATTATCTTGTATGAATGAGCAGTGTGATGATCAAACTGAGTTATATTCCTACACAGGTAGGAGTATCTGGTTTCCATTCAAGTCCAGAAATAATAACAGAATGTGGGAAATTGTACCTTAATATAGCTATCAATTACAGCCACAAACCGCGAATAGAATTCCTTGTGAATTTTACACGTGGATGAGGTCATTTAACTTTGCCATACGAACCCATTACCTTTAGTATATAGGCTATTTTGGTGAAACTGCGTCTTATGCATCTACTATCTTCTAAAATATACAAATGATACATTATGCGTCGATCATCTAAAAATCCTAACCACACCACAACACAGAAAGTGAGAAGTGGCAATGCCGGCTCACAGTTTAAACTTGTCCGATGTGACAAAGAAATGTGGTTTCCTTCGATTGTTTTGAAGCATGGGAGAGACTCTGAGTTTCCTGTCTCCTGCAGACGGTGTCCACAGAGAGCTGCGACTACACAAGCTATATCATCGAGGGGTGAAGCAGCCGGGTGCATTGTTACAGGCTGTTTGTGTATACAGTAGTGGGGGAAACACGTCAGTGTGCCGACTTCAGGCAAACCTATCTTTTTTTGTATCCACTTTTTCTCCTCCTGTTTTTCTGTGTTTTCCTCCCATCCCAATTTGTTGTCGTTATGCCAATTCCCCCCTCCCCTTCCTGGTCGTTGCGTGCATGTGCCCCCCACTGGTCGGTCTAGGGAGCCCTGAAGTCTATCACATGCTTCCTCCGATACATAGGAGACAGCCAGCAGCCTCTTTTCACCTGACAGCGCGGACTCTCATTGGTGAAGTGTAACGTGTGGGAGGTCACATTACCCTCACCATCACCCTCCCTCGCTGTGCAGGCGCCCTGAGCGACCTGTAGGAGTCGCTGTTTACAACGACCAGATTACCACCCACGGCTTCCCTCCCGCTGAAACCGCCAATTGAGTCATTATGACGGCCGGCCAAGCCGGAGGCAACGCTGACAGCTGGATTCGATACCAGTGTCTCTTGCGGTGGTGACGAGCGCTTAGTCCGCTGCGCTACCCGGCCACCTAGGCAAACCTAAAGTAATATATCCTCAAGAAAGGTCGCTTGTAAAGATGTATGGAAAACACATAAACTGAATCAAACCGCACTTTTTTACTCTATCTAATCTATCCTATTTTATTATCTGTATTACTGAAGAACTGTGATTTACCTTACCTTGCTACCTCTATCTTTTTTTATTAAATGTTTTACGCTCGCTTATGCCCGTATTTTTTTTTTACTGTTGTGAAGCACTTTGAACTGCAATTTCTGTATGAAAAGTGCTATACAAATAAAGTTATTATTATTATTATTATGACTACTCAATGAAACATATCACACATATATGACTACTGTTGTCATGTGACCCAGACTCATTGAAACACATCACTAACTATTACTACCACCAGAGGAAGGCCTGCTGCGACCCATGCCAGGTCCCCAACCCATCGCTTTAGAAACCAGGTACAGAGTATAATGATTTCTAGGGATTGTTGCTCCGTTAAATAGCTGATTAAGATCAGAAGTGCAGCGAGATAGAAACGCCTACTGTAGTTGCCACAAGCCAGATAGTAGGAGTGTCTTCTTATATGGGGGCTGAAGTTGGTGTTACAATGGACATTTGGCTATTCTTCTATTGCATCTTTTTCTGGATTTTTTAGTATCACAAACAGTACTGTATTTGAAAATCTGGTATGTCATAAATGTATAGATGTAGCAGTACTGTCTATCTGTATGTCGTGTGTGTCATATGATGAATTGAAAATGGGGGACCCTGATGGAAACAAGACGAAAGTCTTTCTCAGGTCTGCATCCTCTTAACAATTGTATGTATTGAGCTGTACTGTACTGTACCCATTCTGCAATCTGTTAATAAACTTTTCAATCAATCAATCAATCAATCAATCAATCAATCAATCAATGGAGTGGACTTTCTTGAGTAAAGCGTTTACATGTATATTCACAGATGAAAAACAGTCAATCATAGCTGAGCAATTCCAGTTAAAGAGTGGAATTCCTTCCCACATAATGACAAATCCATTCCACCACTTTTCACTCTAATTGTAGGCTATAAAGATGAAGGGGAATAAACTTGGGTCCACATTGAGATACTGTCTGCTTGCAATTATGCTAAAGAAAAATCGAATGATTGGATTTCATAGAGTACACATGGTATGCATTAAAATACCCCTGTGCCCTGTGTACTTTGGTGACAGTTTATACACAATATACCGGAAGCCATGATAAGTATCCTGTGTTTATATGCGAATCCAAGATGGGATATACTCATGTAATGTAGAAAGTAGCCTATTGTAGCAAGTACTATGATCCTTTGATTGATTGATTGATTGAAAAGTTTATTAACAGATTGCAGAATGGGTACAGTACAGTACAGCTCAATACATACAATTGTTAAGAGGATGCAGACCTGAGAAAGACTTTCGTCTTGTTTCCATCAGGGTCCTCCATTTTCAATTCATCATATGACAAACGACATACAGATAGACAGTACTGCTACATCTATACATTTATGACATACCAGATTTTCAAATACAGTACTGTTCCTGCAGATTACCTGATGAATTGAAAATGGGGGACCCTGATGTAAACAAGACGAAAGTCTTTCTCTGGTCTGCATCCCCTTAACAATTGTGTGTATTGAGCTGTACTGTTAGGTACCCATTCTGCAATCTGTTAATAAAGTTTTCAATCAATCAATCAATCAATCAACCAATCAATCAATCAATCAATCAATCAATCAATCAGATATACATCATATTGTTTGTTGCCCTGTGGAATTGCAGGAAAACGATAGGCAAAGTGGAAAAACAACATTTACAATGTCAAAATAGTGATGATGTGGAGGAATTATAATAAACTGTAAACACGATTTACCATATTATTATTATGTCCGTGCGTCTCTCTCACGCGTGTCAACATGGGCGGGTCTGATTATTGCGAGAGAGAATCCAAACGGGCAGGACAGGGTCGACTGTCAACATTATACAGATAACTGAAAATCATGTTATTAAACATGTATAATTGACTCATTGATTCAAGGTTTTGAACATGCGCTGTTGACTGAGCGCGCTTCGCGTGTCGCGGCCAAATCGCCAGCTGCGTGTTTTTGATATAAATATAAATATAATATTTAAAATGACCGGAGGCGTTTTCATTGGAATGTTGTGGTTTATTTTTGTAACGCTTCAACAGACCGCAGGTGAGTTTTTTTTCTCCAGACTTTATTAATATGTCTGACACATTTTCCGATATGTTATTATTATAGTCAACTTCATAAAGTACATTATTTTCACTTGAGGGTGCTGCTTGCTTTATCAGACCGGGTCTCTACCTACAGGTACATGCACTGTGGTCTGCACACATCAACTTATTATTTATAATATTTATATTCTCGTCGTATAGTCATTATACCTTCTATAGCCTGCGTTTGAATATGCGTCCATAGGCAGGAACACCTTGATGTTTATGAAATGTATTTCAAGGATAGATTATTTTAGGAAAAAGTATATTATAGCACCACCGGGCTATCTTCATCTCGTTTTAGAAGCAGCAAAGGGGAGACTGATTGGCTAAGCGACATAGAGAAAGTCTATTAGATGGTGGTTTTTAAGTATATATAATTATGCTCTGAGGAAGGAACAGTCAAATTATATTGTGCGTTTTGGTGTAATGTCAATAACCACACGCCTATATGAAGCCCATATGCATGTGAATAGGTCTTTATCAATGTGTCTTTATAAGGCAAAGTGTTCATCCCTCATGATGACCAGCAGTGTTCAGAACTTTAATTGATATAAATAATAAATTCCATAGAACGTCAAAGTTTCACTCTTAATGGTCTTGGCTGGTGGCTGGACATCTGAGCATGTCGATAAAACAGTCCCCCCAACACTAATATGCTCATGTTCTGTGGGTTTGGTGCATGATGACACTCAGTAATAATAATGTATCATGGCTGACATTATTTGACTGAACATCTCTGTTGTGATTTGGTCAATGTGTCACATCACTCTCAACCCATTATAGGCTTCATCACCACCTCCAATGTACATAGTCCCCCCCCCCCCCCACCCCACTCCACCTACCCAACCCCACCCCACCTATACCCAACCTCCTCCAATGTACAGTATCTTCCCCCTCAATTGTATATACTCTCTTTTTTAGACTCTTTTTGTATCACAAACAGTGTATTTGTAGATCTGGTATGTCATAAATGTATAGATGTAGCAGTATTGTCTGTATGTCATGTATGTCATATTATATATGTTATGATGAATAAAAAAATGGGGGACCCTGATGTAAACAAGACAAAAGTCTCTCTCTCGTCTGCACCCCCTTAACAATTGTGTTTATTGAGCCGTACTGTATTGTACCCATTCTGCAATCTGTTAATACAATTTTCAATAAATCAATAAATCAATCAATCAATCAATCAATCAATCAATCAATCAAGATCTCAGATTTGATGAAGCAGGGCTGACTAGCTTTCAAGTTCAAGTTCCTTTTATTGCCACACGGCCAGGCCGGTGGAATTCAAGCCCGGTGCAGGTGGTAGCTGCGACAATACCCACAGAAAACATAAAGGACACATGGAACAGTACAGTACAGAAAACACCACCTAGAACATATACACGACGGAACAGTACAGTACCAAAAACTATAGACATCAGTTCAATGTAACAGAAATCAGAGAAACATAACACCAGGGGGTAAATTTAGGAGGAGTTGGAGTTAAGCAGTTGTATGGCCTTGGGGAAGAAACTATTATTGACCCTCACAGTACGACTACCCAGTGACCTGAACCTCCTACCAGAGGGGAGGTGTTGAAAGAGGTGATGAGCTGGGTGCAGGGGGTCACTAATGATTTTGTGTGCGCGTGTGATGGTGTGATGCTTGTGTATGGAGTCCAGGGTGGGGAATTTGCAGTTGATGATTTTGGATGCCCGTTTTATGATCCTATCTAGTCTGTGTAGTGTGTGTTTGGGTGTGTTGCCGTACCATACAGTGATGGATAATGATATGATGTTTTGTATTATGGCTGTGTAGAATTGGGCCATTAGATTCTTCCTGACCTTATATTTATTGAGTTGTCTGAGATGAAATAGTCTTTGATTGGCTGTTTTGAGTAGATGAGTGGTGTGATGGTCCCAGTTTAGTTTATTGCTGATGTATGTTCCTAAGTATTTTAATGTGTCTGTGGCTGAAATGGGTTGATTGTTGATGAGCATGGGTGTTTTAGTGGGTGTGGTTTTCCTAAAGTCAATGATAAGTTCAACAGTCTTTGTCAGGTGTCCTCAGTCTACTGTCTTAGTGTCTTTATCATAAATGTTCATGATTGGGTGTGCCAGCGGCTGGGTGGCGTAGCGGAGATTGCGCTCGTCACCAATGCAAGAGGCTGCGGTCTTGCCTCCCCGAGTCAGCGTTGCCTGCGGCTTGGGCCAGTCATCATAGTATCTCAATTGGCAGAGGTAGCGGGTGGAAAGTCGATGGGTGGGGATTGGACGTTGTGGACAGCGACTCCTACAGGTCGGTTTGGTGACGCCTGTACAGCAGAGTCAGGAAGTATCGGGGGCAGTGTGAGCCTCCCACGCGTTACTCCTCGCCACTGAGAGTCCGCGCTGTCTGGTGAAAAGATGCGACAGGCTGCCTCCTCGTGTACCGGAGGGGACACGTGATGCAAGGCTTCTATCCTCACTACAGCCGACCAGTGGGAGGCATAGTCTAGCAACGTTCAAGACAGGGGAGGAGAGAATTGGAGGGGAGAATTGGCAATGAGAAATTGGGATGGGAGAAAAATATAAAATAAGGAGAAAAAGTGGATAAAAAATAAAAATGATTGGGTGTGCCAGCCAGGTGTCATTGGTCTACTCTCTCTTTATCATATTTGATTTTATTTGATTTTATTAGACATTTAAAAAAAAATACAAGATTCCAGAAAAACGTCAAGGATGCTACACAAAAAAGTCAAGACTTATTTCCATTGTGGTCCTTGGTCTCAGACAGATCGCGCTGAGCCGTGGATGCACTCCGAAATACTGGCCGCTATGAAAACCAGAGACAAAAAATGCTCTGAGTTTCGTAAAAGTCAGTCAAAGCTTACTAAAAGCACGAGCAGTGAACTCCAAGCCCACGTGACTGAACTCAAACTAGAAAGAAACAGACTAAGAAACGACGTAAACTCCATGATCAAAACTGCAAAAAAGAATTTCATCAATGACAAAACTGAGGAAAACAAAAACAAACCACGTGAACTTTGGAAATTACTCAATAATCAACTAGGATGCAGTAAAAAACTTAAAACCAGATTCTCAAACATAAACATAAAAACTGACAACACGCTCATCACAGACAAGCTGGATGTAGCCAATTACTTAAACATTTTCTTCACAAACATAGCCACAACACTGGTAAACAAACTACCCTCCCACTCAGGGCTTTATGGGGTAGAACACATAGTAGCTTACTACAAAAACCTAGGGGTCCGCAAGGACGACTTCAAGCTGGAAATGGTAACAACAGATGAGGTACTCAATAAACTGAGCGCCCTCCAACCTAACAAGGCCACTGGCCATGACAACATCCCCTCCAAATTCCTCAGAGACTCAGCAGCCGCCATCACACCAATCATCACACACATAATAAACCTCTCCATAAAACAGGGACACGTCCCCAAGGACTTCAAAATTGCGAGGGTGACCCCTCTGCACAAAAAGGGCAGCAAATTAGACCCAGGCAACTACCGCCCTGTTTCTATTCTCACCTCCATCTCGAAAGTCATGGAAAAAATAGTCTACGAACAGGTCGAAAAGTACCTAGCGGAAAAAAATCTAATCTACGAATTCCAATCTGGCTTCAGAACATCCCACTCCACTGACACATGCCTTCTCTATTTGAATGACCACATCAAACAAGAGGTGGACGCAGGCAAATACTGCGGCATGGTCATGCTGGACCTACAAAAGGCCTTTGACACGGTCAATCACTCCATTCTGATTGACAAGCTAAAAGCAATTGGTTTTGATAGTCTATCAGTGAGCTGGATGCAATCCTACCTTGAGGGGAGGGAACAGATGGTGGAGGTAAACGGTACCCTATCCCCCCCCCTCACAGTGAGCTGTGGTGTTCCACAAGGAAGCATACTAGGACCGCTACTGTTCCTAATTTATGCAAATGACATGTCGTCAGCTTGTGACTGCAACTTGTTCCTGTTTGCGGACGACTCAGCCCTGCTGGTCTCTGACAAGAACAAGTTACAGGTTGAAAAAACCCTCAGCTCGGAACTAGGCAGAATCTGCATATGGCTCGCTGATAACAAACTATCATTACACATGGGCAAAACAGAGTCCATTCTCTTCGGTTCAAATAACAAACTCAGCAAGACCGACGGCTTCTCAGTTACAGTGGGTGACAATATTGTCACAAGGAAAGATGAAATTACCTACCTGGGTTCCATCCTAGAGGCTAATCTCTCCTGTGACAAAATGGCATCCAATGTAATAAAAAAAGTCAACCAACGAACTCGATTCTTGTACCGGATCTCCTCTCTGGTAAACAAGAACACCCTGAAGACTCTGGCAGGAGCACTCATTCAGGGGTACTACGACTATGCTTGCACCTCATGGTACCAAAGCACCTCAAAGGCGCTAAAAACAAAATTACAAACATCTCAAAACAAACTGGTCAGACTACTGCTTGACCTTACTCCTAGAACCCACCTCACCCCTGCCCACTTCGACAACCTAGGATGGCTTAGAGTAGACGACAGAGTACAACAACTTGCAATGGGCCTGGTCTACAAGATACACTACACGACCAAGGTACCCATGTACATGTCAAAATACTTCCCAAAGGTCAGTGAATACCACGATCACAACACCAGAGGGAGCTCCACAAATCATGTTAAACCCAGATTCGGCTCAAATAAGGGACTAAACACGTTTCGCAATTATGCCACATCAATGTGGAACGCCCTACCCAAAGCTGTAAAGGAATGTGGATCACTACCCACTTTCAAAACCTCTCTCAAGGGACACCTACGGGAGACTGCAATTCAACACTGGCCCCTGTAAATATCCTAACCCAACCCCCTCCAATGTACAGTCATTTACCTAGTATGGTTTTGTCAATAGTTCAATGTACAATTGTGTTTGTTTGTACAGTGTCTCCTCCCCCCCCCCCTCAATGTACAGTGTTACTTGTTTATACAGTTAAAATTGTGTCGGCTACTGATGCATTTTAGCCGTGAAGGTAGCACATTCCAATTTGTGGCTCCCCAGAATTTAAAAGAACATTTGCTCATATTTGTTTTGAACCTTGGAATACGCAGGTCAACAATGCTGGCTCTGGTGTTATGGGTATGCATGTCCCTGTTCCACTGAAAATAATTAGTAAGATAAGAGGGGGCCCTATTATTATAAATGTTGTGAACTATGTTGAGCTGAAGTTGAACGGACCTGCTGGCTTCCAGAGGGAGCCAGCCCAGCAACTGGAAGTGTTGTTTGCCCACATGTGCTCTGGAGGCTATAGAGTTAATCGGATGAGTTTGTTCTGGGAAACATAAATGTCCATGATTGAGTGTGCGGGCAGACAGGTCAACATTATGCAGTTGTCAAGTCAAGAATGTTACAAATAGTATTGCTTTCAACCCTTTCACTACAACACTACAGGCGGTTAACCTTTCACTGCCACACGACAGACGGTTAACCTTTCACTGCCACACGACAGCAGGTTAACCCTTTCACGACCACACTACAGAAGGTTAACCCTTGCACTACCACACTACAGAAGGTTAACCCTTGCACTAATAATAATAATAATAGATTCAATTTGTACCGCACTTTATATTTGTGAGAATCTCAAAGTGCTACAGGAGATAGAGATAAAAAGTTAAATGAATAAAACAATTAAAATGAATAAAACAACCAATGAAATGGAAGAACATAAAAGTAAAATAAAATAAAATAATAATAAAATGAATAGAAGCAAAAATAAAAGTAAAAGAAAAATTCACTACCACACTACAGGCGGTTAAATGCTTTTCACACGAGGCCTCGAAGAGGAATACTGCCACCAAGCTACCGTCAGTAGCAGCGAAGCGGCACTCGCTGGCCACGCTCGATGCACAGGCAAATTGAATTCCTACCGGGAGGGGGGGGTGCTTTGATTGTGTTTGTCTCAACAGGGTCTTTTGTTCTGTTCCGGATATGGTAGCCTGGGGGTGGGGTGCTAGGGGTGGGGGGGTCGTCCATTCTGATTTTGTTGGAGGTGACGCTCCTGAGACTCACTCAGGCTTCCTGTGCAGGACAGGAAATTGATCCCCAGTCCCCCCCCCCCCCCCCCCCCCCATTTCCTTCAGTGTGGTCATCCAGGAGGCGACCCAGGGCCATTCAGACAATGGCATTCCATCGCTTCCGGCTGAAAATAGACCTTGTTTTGTTGGTACTGTGGCTGTACTTTAAAAACATAATCCGGAATCTATTTGACCATCCAAGTGTGTTCGACTTTGACAGAAGATGCTTTGAGCTTCCTGAGAGAGTTCAAAGTTCACAATTCAAAATAAAGGTTTGCCTCCAATTTGTACAAATATCTGGTATTATATGTATATAATATATATATATTATGTATTCATATGTATATTTAATTTCAATATCTCAATTGAAAAAAAACACTAACCTTTGACTATTATGCACTTTGTTACTAAGGAATCTACCTGGCCTATACTACTATGCACTCAAGACTGTAGCACTCAAGTTCCGTACTGTTTGATGAACAATATCAAGACTTGTTGTACCCTTGCTGCTGACTCGTTGTAGGGACTTGCAAGTCGCTTTGGATAAAAGCATCAGCTAAATGACTAAATGTAAATCTTTTACAGCTATTAAATGCAGTAACTCTTCAGGTTTAGTCGTCATTGTGCTGTCTGTGTTATAGTTGTGTGTGTTTTTTGTTTTGTTTACATTTGGATAGAGGAGTGGGCCTTTAGATGTTCTTTGGGTGTGGTGCTTCTTCCCGACAGTATTATTATTATTATTATTAAGAACGTCTTTACCTCACTTGAGGAGACGTCCTCTGGCGACCCTCTGCTTCCTGACGGAGACATGGAGGGAGCTGGCGTTGAGGTGTGTTAGGCTACGTTCACACTGCAGGCTAGGGTTGCCACCTTTCAGAAAAAGAAATAAGGGACACCTTTCAGTGAGCGTGCGCATGTAACTATTTTTTTTCTTTTTACTTTATTTCGGTTTTAGGGTTAGGGTTAGGGTTATGTTATTTAATTATTTGGGGGAGCCAGCCCCACAAACTCCTGAAATGCATAGAAATCTATGAAATCTAAATAAAACAATCTATGACATTGATATTTATATTAAAAAGAGCTAGCCCCCCAAACCCCTAAAATATATAAATCTATGCATTTTGGAACAGTTACTATATAGTTAATATATACCTGATGAATTGAAAATGGGGGACCCTGATGTAAACAAGACGAAAGTCTTTCTCTGGTCTGCATCCCCTTAACAATTGTGTGTATTGAGCTGTACTGTATTGTACCCATTCTGCAATCTGTTAATAAAGTTTTCAATCAATCAATTGGTTGGACTCTTATTATTATTACTTGTATTATGCACATCGTTGCGGGCGAGACCCCCCGCATTTCACTGTATACCTGACTGTATGCCGTGACAAATAAAACTCTTGTATCTTGTATCTTGTATCTTGTAAACCACTGACGTCTGTACTTATGGAGGCGTTTTGTCTTTTTAGGACGCGGTGGAGTGTCCGCTGTAGACATTTTCAAACAGCAACCATGACAGGCAGCGCACAGACAGAGGATTGGCACAACGGCACAGAACGTATCTTAGCAACGTGAAAGCACTAATTCTCATTGGTCGTGAGGCTGCTGAGCGCACTCCCATCATACCAGAGTTGCCAAGTCTGTTTATTTTCCGCAAAAATTGGCTTGTTTTTGGCTTGTTTTTGTAGGTCGGCTGGCTAATTTCTCTCACTATATACTGGCAACACTGACTGACTTGCGGACAGTGGAGCTCTCACATTCCCAGTCACACAGCGGAGAGACAGGACAGCACATCATCGCCCTGTCTTTCTTATTGATTCCCCGATCAGTATCAGTTCAATACGGAACGCGTCTTTTAGTTTCCAATTACGGGACGATTCCGTATTTTACGGGACGGGTGGCAAAATCTGCATATGGCTCGCCGACAACAAACTATCATTACACATGGGCAAAACAGAGTCCATTCTCTTCGGTTCAAATAACAAACTCAGCAAGACCGACGGCTTCTCGGTTACAGTGGGTGACAATATTATCACAAGGAAAGATGAAATTACCTACCTGGGTTCCATCCTAGAGGCTAATCTTTCCTGTGACAAAATGGCATCCAATGTAATAAAAAAAGTCAACCAACGAACGCGATTCTTGTACCGGATCTCCTCTCTGGTAAACAAGAATACCCTGAAGACTCATTCAAGGGTACTACGACTATGCTTGCACCTCATGGTACCAAAGCACCTCAAAGGCACTAAAAAACAAATTACAAACATCTCAAAACAAGCTAGTCAGACTACTGCTTGACCTGACTCCTAGAACCCACCTCACCCCTGCCCACTTTGACAACCTAGGATGGCTTAGAGTAGACGACAGAGTACAGCAACTTGCAATGGGCCTGGTCTACAAGATACACTACGCGACCAAGGTACCCATGTACATGTCAAAATACTTCCCAAAGGTCAGTGAATACCACGATCACAACACCAGAGGGAGCTCCACAAATCATGTAAAACCCAGATTCGGCTCAAACAAGGGACTAAACACGTTTCGCAATTATGCCACATCAATGTGGAACGCCCTACCTAAAGCTGTAAAGGAATGTGAATCACTACCCACTTTCAAAAACACTCTCAAAAAACACCTACGTGAGACTGCAATTCAACACTGGCCCCTACAAATGTCCTAACCTAGTTGTACAGTAAATGACCAAGTAAGGCTTTGTCAGTATTCCAATGTACAGTGTAAAATGTGTATGTGTCCCCTACCCAACCCCCCCCCCCCACCTCCAATGTACAGCCCTCACCCACCCACCCCACCCCACCCACCCAACCTCCTCCAATGTACAGTTTCTACGCCAAATGTATATACACTCTTTTTCTGGACTCTTTTTGTATCACAAACAGTACTGTATTTGCAAATCTGATATGTCATAAATGTATAGATGTAGCAGTACTGTCTATCTGTATGTCATGTATGTCATATATGTTATGATGAATTGAAAATGGGGGACCCTGATGTAAACAAGACGAAAGTCTTTCTCTGGTCTGCATCCCCTTAACAATTGTATGTACTGAGCTGTACTGTACTGTACCCATTCTGCAATCTGTTAATAAACTTTTCAATCAATCAATCAATCAATCAACCCTACTGCAGGCCTTAGTGCTCAATTTCTGATTTATTGCTCAGATCTGATTATTTTGTTTGGCTGTTCTCGTAGTTTTTAAAAAATGTGGCCAAGGTCAGATTCCAGTGTGAACCGGTCACTGCTCACTGAACTGACCCGCAAGCGCAAATAAACAATAATTAAGATGGACGTAAAACATGGAGGAGGACACTGAAGTCACAGTTTATGGTTTTGATAAGTCGATGTGCAGTTGGAGGCTAATCTGTGAGCAGATGATAATGGGGGCGAGGAGGAGGTGAAAGAGAGATGTTTCTTCTCCCAATATGCTTTCAAACACTGACTAGTAGGAGTGTAACGTTTACACTCCCCTACTGGCTAGTTATGATACGTCCCCTCAGGTTTTGCTTGTACAGAAGTATCACCACAAATACTTGTAAGTAAACTAAGGCTGAGAGACGATATGCCATTTGGAAGAATCGATACATCAGGACAAAGTTATCGATAAATATCGATTTCTTTATTATTATGTGTAAAGAATTTGTAAAAAAGACAAATATTTTACGTTAGTTCGTGAGTGTGTCACACTGTAGTTTTTGCGAAGCTGTAGTTGGCCCACGACACAGACACACACGAACTAACGTTAAATAACTTGTATTTCTTTTTTAACTATTTTTTGTACATGTGCAAAAAAAATCGATCACGTCACTTAGCGATTTCACGCAGTTATAGATAATTATCGATACGTGGTCTCAGGCTTAAAGTAAACTCCTCACTGGCTCCACTGACCACCTGCATCACAGCTGTCTTCCATGTTCGTATTCACAGAGGGACTCCCGCCAGTGCAGAGAGGGACGTAAAGGTCGAATGGACTCTGACATGACTGTTCAGACTGAGGTCGCATTGCAAAATATCAGACCTGTATCTGATTTAGGACCACATATCATATACATATTATGAAAGTGGCCCAATTCAGAATTGAAAAGATCCGATGCCATGTGAGTTGTGCTGTTCACACTGTTGCTCCAGCCTGCAGTCCGAACGTGACCGACACGCTTTGTCTGCATCTCTAGACCTGGTGATGATTAACCCGACGTAATTAAATAATGAGGTGTTGCCAACGGTTGCCACAGGTCTTTGCATTCATGTGGACGGACTCCTCAACATGGGACCAGAGTCGTGGTTTGAATGAATGAACATCAAACATCACAGAGACTGGCTGGTTCTTAGGGATTGCTCTGAACTAGGAAACACTGCTTTTTCCTTTGATGCTTTCAACACCTGGAACGCCCTCCGACTGACTCTGAAGCTGATTGATTGATTGATTGAAAACTTTATTAACAGATTGCAGAATGGGTACAATACAGTACGGCTCAATACACACAATTGTTAAGGGGATGCAGACCAGAGAAAGACTTTCGTCTTGTTTACATCAGGGTCCCCCATTTTCAATTCATCATATATGACATACATGACATACAGATAGTCAGTACTGCTACATCTATACATTTATGACATACCAGATTTACAAATACAGTACTGTTTGTGATACAAAAAGAGTCTAAAAAAAAAGAGAGTATTATACATTTGACGAAGAAACTGTACATTGGAGGAGGTGGGTGGGGGGGGGGGGGACTGTACATTGGAGGTGGGTGGGGTGGGGGGGGAAGGTTCTTCCTTTTCTTGCTGCATTTAAAAGTATGATCTCCGACCACCGTCTTAGCTGATTTTCTATTGTTTATTCTTATTTCTTGTGCCTATGTGTATAAATCTACTGACTGTGTCTTGTTTTGTAAGCTCGGCATCACTGTAAAATAAATGAGGGTAACCTCAGTTGAAATAAAGGTTTGAAATAAAATTAAATTAAAGAGTAAATAAATGAGCCTGCTAGTCGACTGACAACAAGTAGTTTAAATATTTCACTCGTATTCCAGTGGTTCACAAACACCTTTAGCCACGTTTAGACTAGATGTCTCAACTTGTGACGTAATACTGCTGTCTGGTCAAAACCCAACATCTCCATTAGCAAACATCATTTTCACATTGACTCCTCCTAGGTACTTTTGAATACTTGCTCACAATGTCGAGAACTAGGCCTACAGTATGTAAACTTCACTTCAAACGAAGACATGAACATCACTACAATTAGAGGTATCATGGTTACTCACGCAGTGTCCCATGTCAAACGGTCCCGCTGGTGAATTTGTTGACATTTAACTCATTCTCTGCCACGCTGTCTCCGGGATATGGCTATGCGCTGTCACGCATTAAACCAATGGAGTCAGTCACCTTGTTTGCAGGGCTATAACTATAATCTATATTATAGCTATGGATGCAATACTATGGCCCATTTGACATCGAGTATCTATCGTTCAAGAATAATTTTTCCATCCATACATTCCCGTTTTATACCGTGGTGAATATAAGTATGGTTTTAGAGTGGTTTAGGGTCATTCCTGGGAGGCTAGTAATAGCTTGCGACGTGTATTATATTAAATCCATTGGCATTTCGTCCCTACACACGCTACAATAAGAAATGGTCAATAGCGGCATTCGTTAGTACAACAGCATACGCTGATCAGGGCGATGGCTATGAAAACAAGGCACAATCAAGCTGAAATTGACGTTAAATTGCTCTTACCTGTGGCCGGTGGGATTCCAAGAAGAATATTCCAATTATTTGATTGCCATCTGGTAGATCGTATGTCTATTCAGCCACAGCATAATGAATCGGGGGTCCCGAAAACGATTCAATGCGATCGGGTAAAGCCCTAGCTTCAGGTTATTAGAAGAGTCCGCCCGGACCAATATAATCGACGCACAGCTCAATACACAGAGTTTCAAAGGAAGTGCAATACAGGCAGCATCCCACCAGGCGGCGGTATTGGACTTTTGCGATCTCAGACTCATTCCCTATGATAACACCAGGCTCCCTGGATGGATAATGAATGGAAATAGCGAATAAAAGAAATAACAATCAAATAACGAGTATACTCGTTGTTGGCGTTCAACGATTGGCGGCCAATAACGAGTTTGTATATATATATATATTTCCTCTCTGTGTGTTCAGTAGAAAACTATCCAGCTGCTAGCTAGCCTAGCTTAGCACAAATGAATGGCAGCGGATACGAACCACTAGCCTAGCCGTTGGACAAAAACACCTCTCCCGCAGTTTTAAGCTAGGCCAGTGGTACGTATCCGCTTCCATTCATTTGTGCTAAACTAGGCTAGCTTGCAGGCGGATAGCTTTCTACTGAACGTACAGAGAGGAAATTGGTATCTATCTTCTTGTCTGACTCTGGAGAAGACGGTAAGGAAGCAAAATGTCCCATAATGTTGGCGTGTTCCTTAAAAGAAATAATAATAATAACTGAACCGATGAATCCCGATCAAAGCTTCAGTTACACCAATCATAGACTAGGGCTGAGCCCAAACGTTCTAACCTTCGAACCTTCGTTCGTTGCGTTGGCATTCGAATTCTAAATCAACATTCGAATAATCTTTTGTAAAAAAATTCATTCTGTTTACACCAATGGGGTTTTTCTTCACAGTTGCAGATAAAGATTAAGCTCCACTAATATTATAGTATTAAAAGAAACTGATGAGTTATATTCATTAGAAAGTTGATTTAATTGATTTAGTTGGGCTGGGGCTTCTCCCTGGGCTGGGTCTGGGGCTGGAAAGTTGATTTAATAAAAGAAAAGACTAATTTAATCAGATTAATCACTTTATTCAAATTGAGTATTTAGTTTGAGGATATATAAAAAAGATAAAAAAAAAAAAAAAAAAATCCGTTCGAAAAACCCTGACGAAGTTCGAATCCCAAAAACAGGCTTCGGGGAAACAGCCTTATCATAGACATGACTTTTTTGTTGATCTTTGTACCGCTGTTCCCTCCCTATAGGGTCCCGGCTCCAGGGGGAGGAGGAGTCACCACCGCGCATCGTCCACCAACCCGCTGACCTGGTGGTGCGGGTGGGCAACCCTGCCACGCTCTCCTGCCGGGCGGAGGGCAGCCCCGAGCCCACCATCGAGTGGCTACGCAACGGCCAGCCCCTGGGGACGGACAAGGACAAGAGCCAGTCATCACAGCCCCTGGTTCTGTCCGAGGGGAGTCTCTTCTTCCTGAGCGTGGCAGGGGGGAGGCGGGGCCAGTCGCACGAAGGCGTCTACGCGTGTGTGGCCAGGAACAGTGCAGGCAAGGCAACCAGCCGCAATGCGTCGTTGTATATCGCAGGTAAGACGCACACACACACACACCTTCGTTACGTTGGCATTCTAATTCTAAATCAACATTTTTATTTTTAATAAAAAAATGTATTTACATTTTTTATATATATTTTTTTCTATTAATTCTGTATAAACCAATGGTTTTTTTTTTCCACAGTTGCAGATAAAGATTACACTAATATTATAGTATTAAAACTGATGAGTTATATTCATTAAAGAAAGTTGATTTAATTGATTTAGTTGGGCTGGGGCTTCTCCCTGGGCTGGGTCTGGAAAGTTGATTTAATAAAAAATATATACTAATTTAATCAGATTAATCACTTTATACAATATTATTATTATTTATACAATAATAATAATAATAATAATAATAATAATAATAATAATAATAATAATAATAATAATAATAATAATAATAATAATAATAATAATAATAATAATAAAAAATGCTTTAGGAGCAAGACTCTGGGATGGTAACAATCTATTCCCCTTAGGGGTGTAAAGGTACACATATCCGTACCGAACCGAACCGTTTCAGTGTGTACAGTACCGTACCGAACGGCTGTGTAGTCCAGGGACGTGCACAGGACTTTAGAGGGGCAGGTGCTCAAAGGCTGAAAAGGGCACTATACCTGTGTGTATATACTAACCGAGCGCGCATAGCGCGATTTTTAAGGGCCCTTTTCGGGCGGGGGGGCCCCCTTTTTATACTTTTAGGGGGGTTTTGGTGATCAAATATTGAATATTGAACTATAATAATCAGTGCAGGAGCTCACTTATCCTTGAAAGACACTTTTATCACTGACTTAAAAGGCCCATACATCTCCATAAATGTTCAGGGGGGAGGGAATAAGTGCGTACCCTACAGACCCCAAGAAGTGCTGTATATTCTGTATTGTTTAATATAAATGCATTTTTTATTCTAATCCCGATTTGTATTTGAGATTCCAAAATCCCATCGGACTTGACTTCTTCGTGTCCCTCAGTGAGTGTAATACCAGCATTCAACTGTATGGGCCACAGTGGTTTCTATCATCATCATCATTTTTATTTTATTTTTATTTATCCTTTATTTATCCAGGAATGTCCCATTGAGATACAAGATCTCTTCTTCCAGGGAGTCCTGACCAACACAGCATACAACAAGTTTCAACATAAAACAGGGCATTAAACAAAAAACATACAATTCAAATATAAATACAGAGGGTCATTTGTGCAGTGGCAAGGAGCATAATCACATCAACAATAGCATCAGGTAAAACAGTTACATGTTTCATAAAGGGCTAATCGTAGCATACCTTTAAAAGCATTCACAGTAGGAAGTGCCTGTAGACAAAGTTTCACTTGCAGCGTATTCCATAAAAAGGGAGCATAGTGGGAGAATGCAGCTTTACCAAATCATCACCACCCACGCTATGCATAAAATATATAGGTCCGCGGAGAGGCACGCTGAGGAGGCCGTGCAAACTGCAATGGAATATGGGGCATCTCTCTCTCTTTACCTAATATTTTGATTCTATCCTGACATTTTTCAGTTGGAAGGGCAGTCTATATGCGTAACGGTAATTTTTTTTTTTTTTTTTTTTTTTTTGAAAAAGGGCACTTTTTTGAAGAGGCTCAAAAAGGCAGGTGCTCAAGCACCCCTTGGCCTCTATGTGTGCACGTGCCTGGTGTAGTGTACCGAACAAATACAACGGTATGTTAACCACTAACGACCGCCCACCGGGGGCTGTTTTTTTCACAATATAATATAATAATATTTTTTTTATTTTTTATTATTCAATTATTAATTTCAATATAGAATATTCATTGACAGCCCTACAAGTACAATTAGTTACTACATACTACATCATCCCTGAGTGGAACATGGAAAGCCAAACTTTCTCCCACTGTACCGAAAACCCGTACCGAACCTTGACTTCAAAACCGAGGTACGTACCGTCTGTAGTGTGGTTGTGAAAGGGTTAACCATTTTCCGCTGTGTGGTAGTGAAAGACGAACGAAGCTTCCAATGTCTATAAACTAAATCCTCAATTTGAATAAAGGGATTAATCTGATTAAATTAGTATTTTTCTTTTATTAAAGGGGAACTATCTTATAAATGGCCTTTTTGAGTGTTTAGCATTGTTTCCTAGCTATGTGAACTTATATTAATATGATCTATGTCTCTAATTCTCATATTGGCACATTCTTCCAATTCTCCTCTCACAATATTCACCCTCACTGAACTGAGTCATCTGAAAATGTGATGATTTGTGATGTCAGAGAGACACCGCTGCATGATAATGGCGAGGTACATGATGAGCTGCACACAGTGGTTGGAGCCCAGGCTCAAAACGGCTCGAGATCTTGAGGTAGAAAAATGCTGTTTTTGAGGACTTAATTAGAAATACAAAACAATGAATAAAAAAAAAAAAAATTACAGAGGTGTTCCATAGACTCACAGGAATTGTGTAAAAGTGCCCAAATAGTGAAAGAAATAGTAAAATAGTTCCCCTTTAAATCAACTTTCTTTAATGAATATAACTCATCAGTTTCGTCAACATAAATAATCCAACACGTCTTATAGCATAATACTATAATATTAGTGTAGCCTAATCTTTATCTGCAACTGTGAAGAAAACCCCCATTGGTTTAAACAGATTGAATAGACACATACAAAAAAAGATTTAAAAAAATAAAAGAATTTATTAAAAATAAAAAATTCGAATGTTGATTTAGAATTCGAACGTCAACATTATGATCGAAGCTTCGAAGCATTCGGTACAGCCCTAGAAGATATACTAGCAGGGTTGGTGTGAGTGAGACCAGCCTGTGTTGTGTTTGTTCCAGTGTTGCAGGAGGACTTCCTGGTCCAGCCCTGTGACGTGGAGGTGGCGGTGGGGGAGGTCGCTGTGTTGACCTGTGGGCCTCCTGTGGGACATCCAGACCCCAATGTCACCTGGAGGAAGGATGGCCTCCCCATCAACAGCACCAATCAACACTACACTGTAAGACCTGACACCGATCAATACTACACTGATCAACACTGCACTGATCAATACTGCACTGTAAGACCTGTTACCGATCAATACTACACTGATCAACACTACACCGATCAATACTGCACTGATCAATACTACACTGATCAATACTACATAGACCAATGTACAGTAAAGGACCAAGTATGGTCTTGTCAATATTCCAATGTACAGTTTTGCTTGTACAGTGTCGCCCACCCACCCCTCCTACCCAACGCCCCCCCCCCCCCCCCCCCCCCCCCCCCACCCAACCACCTCCAATGTACAGTCCCCCCCCACCTACCCAACCTCCTCCAATGTACAGTTTTTACGTCAAATGTATATACTCTCTTTTCTGGACTCTTTTTGTATCACAAACAGTACTGTATTTGCAAATCTGGTATGTCATAAATGTATAGATGTAGCAGTACTGTCTATCTGTATGTCATGTATGTCATATGTGTCATTATGAATTGAAAATGGGGGACCCTGTTGTAAACAAGACGAAAGTCTTTCTCTGGTCTGCATCCCCTTAACAATTGTGTGTATTGCGCCGTACTGTATTGTACCCATTCTGCAATCTGTTAATAAAATGTTCAATCAATCAATCAACCACTAAGCTGCCCAGTACACACACGCTGTAAGACCTGACACCGATCAATACTACACTGATCAACACTGCACTGATCAATTCTGCACTGATCAATACTACACTGATCAACACTACACTGATCAATACTGCACTGATCAATACTACACTGATCAATACTACACTGATAAATACTACACTGATCAACACTACTACACTGATCAATACTACACTGATCAATACTACACTGATCAATACTACACTGATAAATACTACACTGATCAACACTACACTGATAAACACTACTACACTGATCAATACTACACTGATCAACACTACACTGATCAACACTACACTGATCAACACTGCACAGATCAATACTACACTGATCAATACTACACTGATCAACACTACACTGATCAACACTACACTGATCAATACTGCACTGATCAATACTACACTGATCAATACTACACTGATCAATACTACACTGATCAACACTACACTGATCAACACTACACTGATAAACACTACCGCACTGATCAACACTACACTGATCAACACTACACTGATCAACACTACACTGATCAATACTACACTGATCAATACTGCACTGATCAATACTACACTGATCAATACTACACTGATCAACACTACACTGATAAACACTACCACACTGATCAACACTACACTGATCAACACTACACTGATCAACACTACACTGATAAACACTACACTGATAAACACTACCACACTGATCAACACTACACTGATCAACACTACACTGATCAACACTGCACTGATCAATACTACACTGGTCAATACTACACTGTAAGACCTGTCACTGATCATAATGTTATAATGTTATCTGTGATGTACTGTAACTGTAGTGGCCTTGTGTCCTCTATAGGAGCTGAATGGGAAGCTGATCATAGCTCCAGCAGAGAAGAACGACTCTGGTGTCTATGTGTGTGTGGCCTCCAACACTGTGGCGGTGAGGGAGAGCAGGGCTGCCCGGCTGTCTGTGCTGGGTGAGACAATCTGTTATAACCTTTATTTACCAGGGAGGTTCTGTTTCTAACCTTTATTTACCAGGGTAGGGTCTTTTTATAACCTTTATTTACCAGGGTAGGTTCTGTTTCTAACCTTTATTTACCAGGGAGGTTCTGTTTTTAACCTTTATTTACCAGGGTAGGTTCTGTTTATAACCTTTATTTACTAGGGTAGGTTCTGCTTTTAACCTTTATTTACCACGGTAGGTTCTGTTTACAACCTTTATTTACCAGGGTAGGTTCTGTTTACAACCTTTATTTACCAGGGTAGGTTCTGTTTCTAACCTTTATTTACCAGGGTAGGTTCTGTTTTTAACCTTTATTTACCAGGGTAGGTTCTGTTTTTAACCTTTATTTACCAGGGTAGGTTCTGTTTTTAACCTTTATTTACCAGGGTAGGTTCTGTTTTTAACCTTTATTTACCAGGGTAGGTTAGCTGATTATGGATGCTCTGTTTCAGCAACGCCCTGCTACACACAGTTCCACACATTCACACCTGGGAGTTGCCCAGTACAGCCACAGTTGACCACTAAGTTGCCCAGTACAGCCACAGTTGACCACAAAAAAAAATAAAAATTGTTCTACATAAAAATGGTATCTATAGGTTAAGAGATGGTCTTTTATATACTGCGATCGTGTCTGCATGAATGGATGAATAGTGACATGTATTCACAGGTGCTGCTGCCTGTGACCATTTGCAAATATTTCTACCTCTCTTAGTTACTGTTGTTATGACCAACTCTCAAGATGAACTCTGCTATTATCTGCACAGAGACATGACACTAAGAGAATTACCACATGGAATTAAATAACAATAAGAGAATTGCGAAAATAGACCAGACGCCAAAACTATTGCTGAAGATTGTGAGCTCGGTTCCGCAGACCACGGCCGGTCTGAATGGTACAGTGGGTTAACATGGCTGCCGAACGGAAACTCTTGGGGACCGTGCTTTGCCGTCCGGCGTGTCCCTGGTGTAAAGTTACATACAAGCCGCTCTCCCTTCCTTGTTGTTGGGTAGAACACTACCTTGTTGTTGGGTAGAACACGTCCTTGTTGTTGGGTAGAACACTTCCTTGTTGTTGGGTAGAACACTTCCTTGTTGTTGGGTAGAACACTACCTTGTTGTTGGGTAGAACACTTCCTTGTTGTTGGGTAGAACACTACCTTGTTGTTGGGTAGAACACTTCCTTGTTGTTGGGTAGAACACTACCTTGTTGTTGGGTAGAACACTTCCTTGTTGTTGGGTAGAACACTACCTTGTTGTTGGGTAGAACACTTCCTTGTTGTTGGGTAGAACACTACCTTGTTGTTGGGTAGAACACTTCCTTGTTGTTGGGTAGAACACTTCCTTGTTGTTGGGTAGAACACTACCTTGTTGTTGGGTAGAACACTACCTTGTTGTTGGGTAGAACACTACCTTGTTGTTGGGTAGAGAACACTACCTTGTTGTTGGGTAGAACACTACCTTGTTGTTGGGTAGAACACTTCCTTGTTGTTGGGTAGAACACTACCTTGTTGTTGGGTAGAACACTTCCTTGTTGTTGGGTAGAACACTTCCTTGTTGTTGGGTAGAACACTTCCTTGTTGTTGGGTAGAACACTTCCTTGTTGTTGGGTAGAACACTTTCTTCAGAGGGATGTCACAGGGTGTCACCTGTCAGAGAAAGTAGAGACTCCAACAAGGATTGGTGGATCACTATGTCAATCATTATTTTGCAGCCGGTTGTGTGCCAGAACACCATAAACAACGTAAAGGTACCACAAAGTACCACAACAAGCAACCATAGACCACTCCAAACAACTCCAGACATGTTGCCACAAACCACTGAACGTATAGGATTAGTACAATAACTGAATCTCTCCTCTCTCTCTCTCTCTCCACCTCCAGCGAAGCCAGTGTTGGTGCAGAAGCCAGAGGACGTGTCTGTGAGAGTAGGAGAATCAGCCCAGTTCTACTGCCAGGCTAAAGGAGACCCACTGCCTGCTGTGGACTGGAGCAGAGAGCAGGGAGCTCTGCCCAACGGAAGGTACGTTAGATCAGGCATAGGCTACTGGAGCAGAGAGCATGGAGCTCTGCCCAACGGAAGGTACGTTAGATCAGTCATACTGGAGCAGAGAGCAGGGGGCGCTGCCCAGCGGAAGGTACGTTAGATCAGGCATAGGCTACTGGAGCAGAGAGCATGGAGCTCTGCCCAACGGAAGGTACGTTAGATCAGTCATACTGGAGCAGAGAGCATGGAGCAGGGTTTGCACAAGGTCCTTGAAGTGCTTGAGGTGCTTGATTTGGGAAGAAAAAAAAAGTCAAGCCCTGGATTTCCTTGAAAACAGCCCATTTGTTTACAAGGTGCTTAAAAAGTCCTTGACATTCAAATCGACCATTCGCATTGACCATGATCAAATTGTTATGAATCAAGAAATCGATTTTTTTTGTTCTGTTTTTAATATTTTAATATTAATTTAATATTAATAAAACCTGACGAGTCACTGTCTCGCGCGCTCCAACTGCTTTTCCTCATTATTCGTGTGTGATGCTCTAGCTTGCTCTAGCTGGCAAGCAGGCCAAGAAGATGGTTAAAAAAAAAAACAGCATTTAAAAGTGAATTGTATCCTTCGAGTGACATCGTTGAAAATGGAAATGCTCTACTGTTGACCTTCTACTCACTCTGCATACGAGCCTCTGCTAAACGTCTAACATGTAAATGTACTGTAGATTAACGGGGCTACCGTGGACAGGGTGAGCAGCTTCAAGTACCTGGGGGTCCACATCTCAGAGGACCTGACATGGTCAACACACATAGGCACAGTAGTAAAGAAAGCGAAGCAGCGCCTCTACCACCTGAGACAGTTAAGGAAGTTCAGAGTATCGGGGAAGATACTTCAGTCCTTCTACTCAGGAGCTGTAGAGAGCATCTTGACCGGAAACATCACTGCCTGGTATGGGAACAGCACGGCACAGGACAAGAAGGCCCTACAGAGTGTGGTGCGCTCAGCCGAGCGTACCACGGGTATTGCGCTACCTCCCCTGCAGGCTCTATACAACAAGAGGTGCAAATCCAGAGCCTGCAGGATAATGAAAGACCCCCACCACCCCAATAACAGCCTGTTCCAGCTGCTGAGGTCAGGCAGACGCCTGCGAATTCTAGAGACTAAGACGGAGAGGCTTAGGCTAAGCTTCTTCCCCCAGGCCATCAGAGCCTTGAACAATGAACATCGAGAGACACAGAAACTGAACTATCCACACACAAGTACATACACGACACGCACGCTGAGCACGCTCACACACTAGCAGCCACTTTAACACTCATGCCGCACACACGCACACTTATGGCCAGAGGAAAGGCCACTTAAAATAGTATAACATCAGGAACAGTGTATTGCACTACTAAAGCTAACTAGCATGTCCTATATGCTCTGTAAATACTAATGTACAGATACCGAGATGGCACACCATGTACCTGTTTATTGCACTGTTTTATTGGATTCTATTAATATGTTGTACCACTGTATTTTATTGGATTCTATTATATGTTGTACCACTGTATTGCACATCGTCGCGGGCAAGACCAGCCGCATTTCATTGTATACCTGTATGCCGTGACAATTAAAACTCTTGAATCTTGAATCTTGAATCTTGAATCTTGATTAATGAATCCATCCAATCAATCAATCAATCAATCAATCAATCAATCAATCAATCAATCAATCAATCAATCAATCAATCAACAAAAACAATGTGTGTGTGTGTGTGTGTGTGTGTCACTGTGTGTAGGTATCTGGTGCAGCCAGACCAGAGTCTCCAGATCCACTATGTGACCGTGCAGGATGCAGGGAGGTACACCTGCACTGCTGTTAATGATGTGGGGGTGATCACTGCCAGCGCACAACTACTGGTCCAAGGTAAGACAACGTCCCCCAAATACACTGGCCAGACTGTAATAACAATAATCATTATCATCATCATCATCATCATCAACTAGGGCTGGGCGATAAAACTATAACGATCATTATCACGATAATCGGTAATAGTTGATAATAAAAATAATATCGATAATAAGTAAGGGATAATGTATAGCTACGAGGTCATTGTCGCAAAATAATTGACCGACACGGAGTTTAAAATACCGAGGCGCCTCGCCGAGGTGTTTTAAACGTCCGTGAAGGTAAATTATTTTGCGACAATGATCGAGTATAGCTATACATGATCCCGCTTATTACATGGCTAACTTACAGTATACCTAATTCATTTTATATCAACAAGACGAGATCAAATGCAGACGCAGTTCTGTTCTGTCGCTCCCGCTGTCATCGTCACACACACTCCGCTGTCAGTGCAGCCGGCAGGTGTGTCTGATTGGCTGCACTGATGCAGTGTGTCAGTGGGCTTGATTGCGAACAGCTGCGCACAGCGGTCATTATTGTTCGGCAGAGTTATTATCGAGTAATAACGGACCTCTGACGAGCGCTATTGACCAATCACAAGCAAGCATTTCGGCGAATGTGAAAACACCATGTAATAAATATATATATTTTTTTTAAAGTATTGTGATCTAGTTGAACTAGTGTCTGTGTATTATAAACTAGTTGAACTAGTCTGTGTGTTCCAGAGGCAGTGAACAGCCAGCAGAAGGATCTCCACAGAGAGCTCTCAGCCCTGCGGGTTGCTCTGGACAACGTCACCATCTTGGCCGCCGCCTCTAACATGTGTCTGGTACAGTGGAAGGTAAGGGACCTGGTATGCATACATTCAAACCCCTTTTCAAAGTATAATTTCAGTCATAAAGGGTAACTGCACCCAATTTAATAATTCATAACATATTATTACTATGTTCCAATAACACAATTATTAACGAACATGAACAACTCTGCCTACATCTAGAAACTAGAATGCTAAAACAAAGATTTGTGATGTCGTCAGGTATAAAGTCTGAAGCTGCTCCATAGTCGGGTCCATAAATAATTGGACATCAACACAATTATCATCATTTTGGCTCTGTATGCCACCACAATGGATTTGAAATGAAACAATAAAGATGTGCCTCTAAGTGCAGACTTTTTCAGCTTTGAGGGTATTTCGATTCAAGATTCATCAGGTGCACGGTGTAGGAATTACAACAGTTTCTACATGTGCACCCCCCTTTCTAATTATCAAAAGTATCATTTCAATATATTTAAGTACTTATATTTAAGTATCTTAAGTACAACCTTTAACACACAAAGTACAACTTAACATAATTCTATTATACTTGAAATACAAAGAAAAGTATACAAAGTACTTTTTAGAAAATATGCTTAAGTAGGGCGGCCGGGTAGCGCAGCGGACTAAGTATCTGTCTACCACCACAGAGACACTGGTATCGAATCCGGCTGTCAGCGGTGCCTCCGGCTTGGCCGGTCGTCATACTGACACAATTGGCAGAATCAGCGGGTGGGAAGCCGGTGGGGTGGTATTCTGGTCGTTGTAAACAGCGACTCCTACAGGTCGGTCAGGGCGCCTGCACAGCGAGGAAGGGATCTGGGTGAAGGTAGTGTGACCTCCCACACGTTACACTTCACCCAATGAGAGTCCTCGCTGCCAGGTGAAAAGAGGCTGCTGGCTGTCTCCTATGTCTCGGAGGAAGCATGTGATAGACTTCAGGGCTCCCTAGACCGGCAAGTAGGGGGGGAATGCGCGCAACGACCAGGAAGGGGAGGGGGGGAATTGGCATAACGACTAAATTGGGATGGGAGGAAAATACAAAAAAAATAGGAGGAGAAAAAGTGGATACAAAATAAATATATATATTATACTTACGTGTGTTTTGTACTCTGCCTCTCCCAGCTCCAGTCCCTCCCAGATCAGCCACATTACCTGGAGGGCTTCGAGGTGCTCTACCGCGCCCTGCGGCCTGACGGCTCTGACTGGGCCGCTAAGAGGGTGACGCTGCCCAACTTCCAGACCCTGGTGGGACCCCTGAAGAGGGGCTACCAGTACGAGTTCAAAGTGCGTCCCTTCGGCAGCAGCTTGTACGGCAGGGAAAGCAACACCAGACACCTCCGAGTACCTGAGACAGGTGAGACGTGCTAGGATTCATGGGTAATATATTTACTTCATTTGACGCAAATGGTGATTTTAAAGGCGCTAGCATAAAACGACACCTACTGATTCCTCAGGAAGTCTAGTTAACACTGATAGCTCTATCTTTGTTCTCGTTTTCAAGTTGAGTCTGCAAATCTTTTCAGAATGCATAATCTGTTTTTTTTTTTTTTTTTTTTATCTTCAAATACATGTTTAGGGGACATCAAAGACCTATTTAACTTAACTTAACTTAAAATATCTGATTAAATGGGTGGCTGGGTGGCGCAGCGGACTAAGCACTCGTCACCAACGCAAGAGACACTGGTATCGAATCCGGCTGTCAGCGTTGCCTCCGGCTTGGCCGACCGTCCATACTGACACAATTGGCAGTGTCAGAGGGTGGGAAGCCGGCGAGGGTGGGTCCGGATCGTTGTAAACAGCGACTCCTACAGTTCGGTCGGGGCGCCTGCACAGCGAGGGAAGGATCTGGAGGGAGGTAGTGTGACCTTCCACACGTTACACTCTCCCAGTGAGAGTCCTCGCTGCCAGGTGAAAAGAAGCGGTGGGCTGGGTACACATGTGTCTGATGTGATAGTAGGTAGGGGCTAGAGTGCGCAACGACCAGGAAGGGGATTGGGAATTGGCATAACGACTAACATTGCGAGGGGAGAAAAACGGAAAAAGGAGGGGGAAAAACATAATTAAAAAAACTATATATCTGATTAAAATATTTCCTTTAAAATATAGTTCCTCTTTAGTTTCTAGGTAAATGGTGTATGTATATATAACAGCTTTTATCCAAAGCTCTTTACAATTTTGTTCCTCACATTCATCCATTCACTCACTCACACATTCACACACCGATGGCGGAGGCGACCACGCAAGGTGCCGACCTGCTCATCGGGAGCAATTATGGGTTACGTGTCTTGCTCGAGGACACTACGACACGCTGCCCGGGAAGCGGGAGCGGGAATCGAACCAGGAACCTTCCGACTACCAGACGACCTCCTGAGCCCGTCGCCTGTTACTGTTAATGATTATTATGTTGCCCCTGAAGTGAAGCATTACTGATTTCTGATGTTTCACAGGTTCATACTGTACTGTAGTATACATAATGTATATCATAATATATCATAGTATATCATAATGTTGATGTAATCAAGCTGTCTAAATTAATGATAATCACGCGTTGTTACGATGGGGTAGGTTAGAACACAGTTTGCAGAAAGGGAACGGAATGGAGGAGGCAGAGACGAGGATTGAAGCTTGGAGAAGGGAGTTTACTGTAGAACCAAGGCAATACAAAGAACATACGGAAACCACTTAACATACTTCTCAAAACAAAACAACAAACACTAACACTTACTAGAGGATGACAGCACAATACGGCGTGGACAGGAAACGGGGAGGGAGACAGGAGGAATGTCGCCACCAGGAAGGGAGGACAGACAGACACCTAAATACCCCAACTAATTAACAATCAAGAACACCTGGCCAACACAGAATCACAACACACCCTAGACAATAAGCAATGACAACTAAACACAACTAAACACAAAAGCAACTCATAACAACCCAAAACAGTGCACCACATCACACCAGGGAAGGGAAAGTCAATGACAGCACACACCAGGACACCACATTGATCACACTATTAATTAAGGTTAAAACAGTAGTCAGGATGTCCAGTGTACTGGACCGCACCGTCTGCGGATGGCCACCAGAGGGTAGGAGACCAATGTTAGGCAGAGAGCCAATGTTAGGTAGAGAGCCACTGTTGGGTGGAGGGCACTGCCCAATGTTAGGTGGAGGGCACTGCCCAATGTTACCATCCTGCCCAGTCCAGCCAGGGCCGGGCCTAGGAACGTGACAACGCGTTACCTTTTGACATGAGGGAATATTGTTAATTAAGTCACACACTTCCTGCAGGAGGCTTTCCAGGTGAACTCATGCCGTGGTCTTCTTCTTCTTTCGTGTAACATCTGAGGTCTTGTAGCCATGCCCTTATCTCTGGTCCCACGTCAAAGAGGCTGGCTTCCGAGGCTGGTCTGTATAGGGGGCAGAGGGTGGTCTGTATAGGGGGCAGAGGGTGGTCTGTATAGGGGCAGAGGGTGGTCTGTATAGGGGGCAGAGGGGGGTCTGTATAGGGGGCAGAGGGTGGTCTGTATAGGGGCAGAGGGTGGTCTGTATAGGGGGCAGAGGGGGGTCTGTATAGGGGGCAGATGGTAAGGATGTGCTCGACAGTCTGCTCGGGGTCTCTCCACACTCGCATGCAGCGCTGTCTGCCAGGCCCCACTTCTTTAATGATGCTTTGAAGCGACCGATCACTTCCGCAGGGTATCTGCGGGGTAATAAAAAGTATTCAATGCATAATTCTCTATTTAAGGCCTTAAAAGGTATTAAAAAAAGTCTTACATTTATTTTGCACAGGTATACAATCTTTGAGCCTGGCTGTTAGGAGATTAATTGATATTAAGTATCTGAAATGTTTTTGAAGTCGTTGTTTTTTGCGGGGGCTACCGGGAGCTTGGTGCGTCTGGGCGAGAGCTTGTATGGAACGTGCAAATAATTTAGATGAAACATTTATTTTCTCTTGCTTATATGGTCGTGAAATGTATATACAATCTTGCTGTAAGCGGTATAAAAAATGCCTTAAAAGGTCTTACATTTTACTTGTTGAAACCTGTTCAGACTGTTCATTCATTCCAGGTAAGGCATGCTGTTAAGGTAATAATAGTAAATTGTATCATTTCCCCCACAGTGCCCAGCGC
>NW_028171124.1:50000-105000 GCF_963971535.1 Notolepis coatsorum
ACATAAAAAAGAAATTATAATTTTTTTTTTTTTTTTTTATATATTATAATTTTTTATTAACTTTTTTTTGGATGGAAGAGCCACACATTGACGGGCAAAGAGCCACATGCGGCTCGCGAGCCACGGGTTGGCCACCCCTGCGCTAGACGCTCGCAAAGTGCTGTGACTTTCGTCTGTTCCAACGGCCCATTATGTGGAATAACGTTCTAATTACATTTTCCTGAAGTCATTTTGAAATTTCAGAAACCGTGCCAGATAAAACGGGTAAAGTTAGGAAAAGTCATTGAGTGACAGAGCTGGAGCTCGACCGAGTGACGAGGATACATTTTATTGAAAATGCCTAGGGGTCATGTGACCCTTTGTCGGCTGTGCTAGTGTTAAAAAGTATTTTTTCATAATTCTCAATTTACGGCCTTAAAAGGTGTTAAAAAGTCTTAAATGGAATTTGCACAGGTATTCAATCTTTAGGGGGAGGGCAGCCCGGCTGTTTGGAGACTAAATCATATTAAATATATGAAATATCTTTGTATTCAAGTTTTTATTTTTATTTTAAGGGGCTACCGGGAGCTTGGTGCGTCTGGCGAGAGCTTGTATGGAACACGCGATCATTTTAACACTTTAATCGCCGGAGACGCTGTTCAGCGTCTTTCCCCGCCATGCTTATTCTGCCGAAGACGCTGGACAGCGTCTTTGATATCAATATTTCAAAAATCTGTGATCGAAATCATATTTCTCCCCCGGAGACATTATATGTAATGGTGAGCCCCTCTCAATTCTCCAACGGTTCAAGAGCGCCATCTGGTGGCCGATCGGCCGCTCGCCCAAACAGGAAGTGATGCGGATGAAGTGGTGCTCACCCATATTTCGTCCGGGCACTAGCTATCATTAGCAGGACTCCATCTTGACACAATGGATGTCGATCGGTTGCAAATAACTCGATAAACAACATGATTTGGACGTATATACTATTATACAACCTGAAAATGGATCTGGTATTTCTACATCTCATAATAGTAATATTCCAGTTCCACGCTCATCGCCCAACGCTACGAGGAAGATACGGTAAGATCCAGCGTTATTTGTCAACGTGTTCTTTACTAACTGCTCTAATGATCATATCACACACACTAGATGAATGATATAACGTTGCCCACGGAATTATAAACGACCCCCCGCCCATCCGGTCAACATCAGATCATACGTAGTAACTCCTAGAGGCACGTCCAGTTGACATTTTTTTATCTCGCACAGATTCCTACCAAACTGTATTTGATCATCAATATAATGCATTTAGGGCTATAAATCAAGTTCTGGAGAAAGCTGCAGAAAACGATAAAAACATACTTATACTTTAGACCGTATTTTAGTATGAATATGTGAATGAAAAAGTATAACGTTGCTACACCCTGAACAATAGATATAGGACGTTGAATGGGCCATAGTAATGTCAATTTAGCAATACAATTTAAAAAGTTATAGCCCTGCAAAGAAGGGGAACTTCTCCATAGACAAATAGAGCTGGCTAGGGATGGTAAATTATGAATTTAACCCCGGCGATCAAAGTGTTAATTAAGTGCAGCCACCAGTTAGTTCAGTGTCACTATATATTTTTTGTTGTTATTTTTAAGTGGTATTAAAAAGGTCTTAAAAAGTGTATATCATGTAGAAAATTTATTCAGCTTGAACAACAACAGAAAACGCATCTATTTGGGTGGAAATGTGGACATGTGTTTAATTTAGGAGTGTTTTTACTCCGAGGGGCCACTATTGTGAGGTTTCAACCTTGTTACACTAACAACTAAAAGAATGAAGAGCTAATGAAGAGCTAATGTCAGCTCTCAATTGTTGCAGCCAACTCTAGCAACTGTTAAAATGCTGAGTTTGATCAACACTAACTAGGGTTAGCTGTAACATGTGGTAGGAAGTAAATACTTCCCAAAGGTCAGTGAATACCACGACCACAACACCAGAGGGAGCTCCACAAATCATGTTAAACCTAGATTCGGCTCAAACATGGGACTAAACACGTTTAGCAATTATGCCACATCAATGTGGAACGCCCTACCCACAGCTGTAAAGGAATGTGAATCACTACCCACTTTCAAAACCACTCTCAAAGAGCACCTACGGGAGGCTGCAATTCGAAACTGGCCACTGTAAATGTCCAAACCCAACCCCCTCCAATGTACAGTAAATGTCCTAACCCAGTAATACACGAGACCCTCTTCTTGGGACCAAGTAAGGTTTCGTCGATAATCCAATGTACAGTTACCCCCCCCCCACCCTACCCCGCCTACCCAACCTCCCCCCCCCCCACTCCTACCCAACCACCTCCAATGTACAGTTTCTTCGTCAAATGTATATACTCTCTTTTTTAGACTCTTTTGTATCTCAAACAATACTGTATTTGTAAATCTGGTATGTCATAAATGTATAGATGTAGCAGTACTGTCTATCTGTATGTCATGTATGTCATAAATGTTATGATGAATTGAAAATGGGGGACCCTGATGTAAACAAGACGAAAGTCTTTCTCTGGTCGGCATCCCCTTAACAATTGTGTGTATTGAGCCATACTGTATTGTACCCATTCTGCAATCTATCAATCAATCAGCTGATATTATAGCAGCTCTAATGTTTGGAAGTAAAATATGCTTTGCATTGTGGGATACAGTAGATGGACAATTGGGGGCAGCCATACTTGCCATACTACTGTGGTGTGGTTCAGGCACGTGCACACATAGAGGCCAAGGGGTGCTTGAGCACCTGCCTTTTTGAGCCTCATCAAAAAAGTGCCCTTTTTGAAAAAAATTAAAAAACGTTTTTTTTTTTTTTTTTTTTTTTACCGTTAAGCATATAGACTGCCCTTCCAACTGAAAAATTTCAGGATAGAATCAAAATATTAGGTAAAGAGAGAGAGATGCTCCATATTCCATTGCAGTTTGCACGGCCTCCTCAGCGTGCCTCTCCGCGGATCTATATATTTTATGCATAGCGTGGGTGGTGATGATGATGATGATAGAAACCGCTGTGGCGCATACAGTTGAATGCTGGTATTACACTCACTGAGGGACACGAAGAAGTCAAGTCCGATGGGATTTGGGAATCTCAAATACAAATCGGGATTGGAATAAAAAATGCATTTATATTAAACAATACAGAATATACAGCACTTTTTGGGGTCTGTAGGGTAAGCACTTATTCCCTCCCCCCTGAACATTTATGGAGATGTATGGGCCTTTTAAGTCAGTGATAAAAGTGTCTTTCAAGGATAAGTGAGCTCCTCTATAATATTTTATTTTCAGTTTTTATAGTTTCACAAACATACATCAAGACAAATCACAAACACAAAGAAAATAAAAAGTAAATAAAAAGAACACAAACAGTATGTTGCCAGACACTGTCACATCAATGAACAAACATACACCATGTCAAATGCTATACACTAAGGACGCAAGGGGCTGATTCTCTGACATATATACACATACATATATATATACACACATACATAGTAGTGTTGTCAATACATAGTACAGAAAATACACAGGAGGACATTGAGAAGCACTTATGTTCTAGCTAAGCATTCCAAAAAGGGACCCCATATCATTTCAAATTTGTTCAAGGTCTCAGACCTACTGTGACGAATGCTTTCCAGCTGCAGAGAGGAGACCATCTCAGTAAGCCACCTTTTAAAATTTGGAGACGACGTGTCTTTCCATTCCTTCAGGATAATTCTTTTGGCCACAGCCATACCAAACATCAGGGCCTCCTGCTCATTGTAAGGTAATTCTGCAGTGTTAGCTGAACAGCCGAGTAAAGCTAGAAGGCAGTCTGGGGCAATCTCTCTTTTGTACGCCTTGGTATACCAGTCAAAAATGTCTACCCAGTACTTAAATAGCTTGGGACAAAACCAAAACATATGTGAAAGATTACCCTCTGCGGACATGCAACGATCACAGATAGGCGATACAGAGGGATAGATTCTATGCAGTTTGGTTTTAGAGTAATGTAGTCTGTAAATGACCTTAAACTGTATAAGTTGGACTCTGGCATTAATAGAACATTTATGTATCCTGCTAAGTCCCTCCTCCCACATCTCATCAGAGATTTCCATACTAAGCTCTGTGGACCATACATCTTTAATGTGGTTGGAGGAAGCCATAGATTGGACAGAGAAATATGAAACAAAATCAGATATCAGGTGTTTTGAAACTGGTGATCGGCTCATGAGATTATAAAACTGGTAGTCAGCAGGACATGTCTCAAAGTCTGGGATATTACTGCGGACATAATTTCTAACCTGCAGGTAACGAAAGAAGTGTGAGCTTGTAAGATTAAACTTAGACTTAAGTTCGTTAAATGAGGCAAAGTGACGATCAACATATAGATCTTTAATAGTGGCCAGTCCCTTTCCCTTCCATAATGAAAAAACAATATCAGATTGACCAGGGGGAAAATTATGGTTATCACATATTGGAGCATATGCCGAGGTTGAAGGTACTTTGAAAACCTTTTTGATTTGACTCAATATTCTCAGTGAGTTCCGAAGGATAAAATAGTTGAGAGCCATTTTATTAATCGTATCACACTTAGAAAATAACATTGCAGGAAGAGAGCTTTTTAGGTTCACATGCGCCTCCATGTCTAGCCACCTGGGGGCGTCCATGGCTACTGTAGCATCACCTATGAAGTAATCTTGCCAGAAGGTCATGGCCCTTGCATTAGCAGCCCAGTAGTAGTGCTGGAATACCGGCAGGGCCAGCCCCCCCATATGCTTTGGCTTCTGCAAGTGTGCTTTTGAAATACGATGTGCTTTATAGCCCCAGACAAATGGCAGAAGTATAGTGTCTATCTGTTTAAAGAAAGAGGCAGTCAAAAAAATAGGCACGCTCTGAAAAAGGTAAAGGAACCTTGGGAGAACCACCATTTTTATGACATTCACACGCCCCACCAAAGACACTGGCAAAATTCTCCACCTCTCCATATTTTTCTTCAATTTTGAGACCATTTCACCAAAGTTCAGTTTAAATAGGAGTTTAGGATCCTTTGGTATAACTACTCCCAGATAGGTGAAGTGGTCATATTCTATTTTAAAGGGTAAGCTGTCAGTAAAGGAAGAGTCTAGGCTCCCTGAGATGGGCATAAACACACTTTTCTCCCAGTTAATGGAGTAACCAGAGAAAGTACCAAACTGCCTGATTAAATCTAGGAGACATGGGACGGAGGAGGCAGGATCAGCAAGATACAGGACCACATCATCCGCATATAGCGAAATACGGCTCTCATACTTTCCCAACTTTATTCCTGTGATGTTGGGATGACTCCTGATACTGATAGCCAGGGGTTCGAGGGCTAAATTGAACAGTAAGGGACTAATACAACATCCTTGTCGGGTGCCGCGATGGAGTGGGAAGGAGTCAGATCTATCAGAATTGGTAAGAATGGAAGCTCTGGGATGAGCATACAACATTCCAATAAGAGAACGAAACCTGTCACCGAAACCAAAGCGCTGGAGGACACTGAACATATATTTCCATTCGATCTGGTCGAATGCCTTTTCAGCGTCAAGTGATATGATCGCCGGCTTAGTGTCCTTTCTTTGGTTAGAGTACAATATGTTTAGTAATTTCCGAATATTAGAAAAAGCAAGCCTGCCAGGAATGAATCCCGTTTGGTCGGAGTGGACGAGAGATCCGACATGCTGAGCCAACCTAGTGGCCAACACCTTGGCAACTGTCTTTTGGTCAAAATTTAACAAACTTATAGGCCGGAACCCTGCTGGATCAGTCCCATCCCTACCTTTCTTGAGTAAAAGGCACACATTTGCTTTGTAAAGGGAGTCAGGGAAGACATTATTAGTGATAGAATGTTGAATCATTCTAAGAAGTAGAGGGGCCAAAATGTCACTGTAAGTTTTATAAAACTCCGCCCCATACCCATCCGGGCCAGCGGCCTTCCCGCTAGGGAAAGACTTTATTGCACTTGTTATTTCCTGCAGGCTGAAATCAGCATCTAGCTCATCCCTTGCCTTATCACTAAGCACTGGCATATCAATATTGTCCAGGAAGCTCTCAACCTCAGAGTCTGGGGCATGGCATCTAGAGGTATAAAGGCCAGTATAAAATTCTTTAAAACGGTCATTTATGTCTTTAGGGTTAGTCAGCAAGCTGCCCGATATAGATTTGATACTATGAATTGCCTGGCTGGCCTGTACACCCCTCAGCTGCCTAGCCAACAGTCTGTCTGGTTTATCACTTAGTTCAAAGTGCTTCTGTCTGAGTTTAAGGAGGAGGGTACTAACCTGCTTGCCCAGAATAGAATTGTATTCATACTTCAATTTTAAAATGTTATTTAAGTCCATTTGGGATTGTGATAGTCTGTAAACCTGCTCCAGCGAGGGGAGCCGTGCCTCAATCTCAGCCAGGCGCTTACGTCTTTCTCTCTTTCCAAAGGCTTCATAAGATATAATGTGCCCTCTCAATACCACCTTAAGAGACTCCCATAGTGTAGCGTCGGAGACATCACCGGTATCATTAGTCTCCATAAACTCAATGAGTCGAGATCTCATTTGATCGTGAAATGCTTTCTCCGAGAGCGAAGAGGGGTTGAAGCGCCAACTGTATCGCGTCTGTGGCAGTGCCAGCTTTACCAACATAGTGATTGGCGCATGATCTGAAATAAGGATGCTATGATATTTAGTTTGCAGCACACTAGATATAAATTTAGCATCGACAAGAAAATAATCTATTCTTGTATACGATTTGTGGACGTGGGAAAAGAAAGAATAATCCCTGTCTGTAGGGTGCTGCAATCTCCATATATCAACTATGTTCATAGAACGCATTAAATTGTTTAGTACTCCAACGGAATTAATGGTCGGAGGCGGACGAGTGGACGTACGATCAAGATAGGGATCTAGATAGCAATTAAAATCTCCACCTAAAATCAAGTTGGTGGTATTCAGATCAGGGATTATGTCAAATATTTTACGAAAAAAGCTTGGGTCGTCAATGTTAGGACCATAAATATTCAGGCATGTTATTGGTAGTGAATTAATGCTACCAGACACCATGACATATCTGCCTCCGGGGTCGGAGACTACCGTGGTCATTTGAAATGGGACAGATTTACTAAATAAAATAGCAACCCCTCTTGCTTTGGAAGAAAAAGCAGATTGGTACACTTGTGACACCCAGTGCTTCCTCAGGCGCCTCTGTTCCATTGGAGCTATATGGGTCTCTTGTAAAAATATAATATCTGCAGACAATGTTTTCAAATGAGCAAATACTTTTCCCCTTTTAACTGCACTACCCAATCCTTTAGTGTTCCATGACACCATCGTAATAGGCTTCTCACCCCCCGATATATTAACCCCTTGAGTCATCACGACCAAGTGATAACAATCTTAATACAAACAGCATGGTATATGAAGTACATTTTAATCCATTGATCATCCACCTTCTTGAAAGAGACTTCAGATACAAAAATATAACAATAAGGACTGGCAACACAATAAACCCCCCCACCCCCCCACCGCCGCTTACCAAAACTGAACGGCAAAACCCCCATATACTCACGAAGACAGCTGGGCAAAAGAATAGGCATCGCATTGCACCGGTTAACGTTATAGTTACCAATACCTAGACAGCTGTCCCTCCACAACTCAGTGGATGAAAAATAATTAAGTGTTCACTAGTGTTTTATGTTGAATAGTCAACAAATCAGTTTATATACAGTCAGCTTGAGACCGCCAGCATGGGACCAGGTCCATCAGTTGAGAGAGTCTTGGAAAAGCGCACAGCCTCCTCCGGGGTGCCAAACATTGTGACAGTAGAGTTGAGCTCGACACGCGACTTGGCTGGGAAGCGTAGGCTGTATTTCACATTTGCCTCTCGGAGGGTCTTCATCACATCACTGAAGGCTCTGCGCTGGGTCATCACGTCCGCTGTATAATCAGGAAAAATATACACTCTGGATCCTTTGTAGTAAAGAGGACCGTGCTCACGGCTGAGACGCAGGACCCGGTCCTTGTCTTTGTCGTGGTGCATCTTGGCGTTAATGGTGCGTGGTTTCTCCCCCTCAGCGGGCTTGGCTAACAGGATACGATGGGCTCTGTCCACTTTAATTGGCTTGTTTAATAACGTTTATCTAACAGTTTGCTTGAAAAAGTATCAACAGACTAAATATAACACTACCGCCGTGGAAAGTTGAGATTATATGGAATTTACCGATGGGAAGGGGCCAAACAAACAAAAAAAAAGGCAACCGCAGCTGGCAAACGACAAACAATGGCCACTACGAGAAAAGCAGCAGCAGCCCAAACATCTGACGACACTACCAGCGCTGCTATTCTGGCTGCAATTGAAAGCCAGGGTAAGAGTCTGAAGAAAGCGATGGACGAGACCCGAGTCTCTATCACATCCCGTTTGGACAAGTTTGAAGCCACTTTGGCATCCCTGCAGTCCGAGCAGAAAAGCGTGAAGCAGCTAGTGACGGGGATAGAAGTGACGGTGAACGACCACGACGCGCGTCTGAAACTCCTGGAAGAATCCCAAAAATCCTTACGGAAGGAAAACACAGAACTCCGGGCTAAGCTCAACGACTTAGAGGGCCGGTCCCGCCGGCTGAACCTCAAATTCGTGGGAATCAAAGAGGGCGAGGAGAAGGGAAGGCCTACTGACTTTGTGACCGAGTTGGTCTCGCAACTACTTGGCAGTGAAAACTTCACCAAGGATAAGTGAGCTCCTGCACTGATTATTATAGTTCAATATAAAAATGTTGATCACCAAAACCTCCCAAAAAGCATAAAAAGGGGGCCCCCGCTCGAAAAGGGCCCTTAAAAATCGTGCTCGCGCTCTACGTGCGCTCGGTATATATAAATATATACACACAAGTGTAGTGCCCTTTTCAGCCTTTGAGCACCTGCCCCTCTAAAGTCCTGTGCACGTCCCTGGTGTGGTTTATTAAACCTGTTATACTTGAGCGCCAGGCCATTCGAAAGTCTGTTCTCTGACCTGTTGAAGTTGTTACTATCCTGTTATCTCTCTCTGTCCTATAACATATCATCTCTCTCTCTATCTCTAACCTATCTCCTTCCTGTCCCCTCTCTCTCTCTCTCTCTCTCTCCCTCTCTCTCTCTCTCTCTCTCTCTCTCTCTCTCTCTCTCTCTCTCTCTCTCTCTCTCTCTCACCCCCCCCCCCCCCCCCCCCCCTCTCTCTCTCAGACCCCCAGCCGGGTGGCCCCTCCCAGACAGACAGTCTAGACGGGGACCTGTCTCAGGTCCTGGCCGTGCTGAGGAACCCGGTGTTAATCGGCAGCATTGGCGCCATCTTGTGGTTCATCCTGATGGCCACAGCCGTCTGCCTCTTCCGACGCCACTCGCGGCCAGACTACCTCAGGACAGGCCACAGCAGGACTAAAGGTGCGTTCACACGTCTACTTCACTCAGGAAGAGGAGAGATGTTGTTTTAAAGCAGTGGTTCTCAAACTACGGGTCGCGACCCACATTGGCAAGTAAAAAAAATTGGCAACATATTCTGGCTAAATATGCAGTGCTGTACAATAAACGGATGAAATAAAAGCGGAGACAGCTTAGCCTCCGATAACTGCTTTAAATGGAAAAAAAGTACAAGGCAAACAATTAGCGAGAAATAAATGCAGAGAAAGCTTAGCCTTCAATAACAACTTAGCAAAACTATGAGCAACAGTCTTTACATACTTACTGTATCTCCTGTGGCGGTGAGGAGCGATAAGGCTTTACATAAATACACACAACTCACATAACGGATAGCGAACAACTGATAAGGAGGTAAGACACAGGAAAGTATAAAAAGGCTTTAGACTAACAAAACACACCAGTTAACAATTACCGTGATTGAGACTGACAAACATAGATGTACCCACAAGCAGGGGTGTAAAAAGTACCCAGAAATTATAAAAATCTTACTCAAGTAAAATTCAGAGTATCTGGCTAGAAACACACTTGAGTAAAAGTTAAAAAGTTTCTACTTTTAAATATACTTAAGTACTCAAATGTAAAAGTAAAAACCTTTTTTCTGACTGTCTATTCTTCTGATAGCAGGTGTTTAATCAAAGATCCCCACTTTCTAGTCTTGCACAAGGACCACTCAGCATGGGTATGGGCGGGTTCATTTTCCATTGATGGGGATCTGATTGGCTGTTTTTAAATAAAGTGCGGCCGCAGGATTAGCGTTCGTTCGGCCAGAGAAACAAATATACTAATTAAAATGTTTGGACCTGCAAGCTTTGTACTTTGTAGGTCTGCATTTTAAATGTAAGGAGTAAAAAGTGTGTTTTTTTTCTCTGAAATGTAATTGAGTAAAAGTACAAGTATACAAACCTAATAATACTCCAGTAAAGTACAAATCTCCCAAAACAGTATTTAAGTATTGTAACAAAGTACTTTACACCCCTGCCCACAAGGGGACGCCAGAGGATCGCTCGCCCACTAGAGCGAACCCCCAACGTCTCAAGACCCTGACCCTTAGCATCTCTGCTTGTATTTTTCTAGGCCTACACAAGCTGGCCAGCCATGACCTCATCATTAAACACCGGTAAGTAAGGGAACCAGAATCCCTTCAGAATGTTTCAAAATTCTAATTTGTTGACGGAAAAGAAAGTATTGGAATTACAGTAACTTACATTATATCAATTTCAGAAGATTGACTTGATTGTCAATTTAAATGTGTCTTTCCTTATATCCCTCCTGGTTACAGTACACATAGTCCTCATATCCCTCCTAGTTACACTCTTCATATCTCTCCTACTGTAGTTACACACAGTCCTCATATCCCTCCTAGTTACACTCTTCATATCTCTCCTACTGTAGTTACACACAGTCCTCATATCCCTCCTAGTTACACTCTTCATATCTCTCCTACTGTAGTTACACACAGTCCTCATATCCCTCCTAGTTACACACAGTCCTCATATCCCTCCTAGTTACACACAGTCCTCATATCCCTCCTAGTTACACACAGTCCTCCTATCCCTCCTAGTTACACATAGTCCTCATATCCCTCCTAGTTACACACAGTCATCATATCCCTCCTAGTTACACACAGTCATCATATCCCTCCTAGTTACACATAGTCCTCATATCCCTCCTAGTTACACACAGTCCTCATATCCCTCCTAGTTACACACAGTCCTCATATCCCTCCTAGTTACACACAGTCCTCATATCCCTCCTAGTTACACAGTCATCATATCCCTCCTATTTACACACAGTCCTCATATCCCTCCTAGTTACACACAGTCCTCATATCCCTCCTAGTTACACACAGTCCTCATATCCCTCCTAGTTACACACAGTCCTCATATCCCTCCTAGTTACACACAGTCCTCATATCCCTCCTAGTTACACACAGTCCTCATATCCCTCCTAGTTACACACAGTCCTCATATCCCTCCTAGTTACACATACACACAGTCCTCATATCCCTCCTAGTTACACACACTCCTCATATCCCTCCTAGTTACACACAGTCCTCATATCCCTCCTAGTTACACACAGTCCTCATATCCCTCCTAGTTACACACAGTCCTCATATCCCTCCTAGTTACACACAGTCATCATATCCCTCCTAGTTACACACAGTCCTCATATCCCTCCTAGTTACACACAGTCCTCATATCCCTCCTAGTTACACACAGTCCTCATATCCCTCCTAGTTACACACAGTCATCATATACCTCCTAGTTACACACAGTCCTCATATCCCTCCTAGTTACACACAGTCCTCATATCCCTCCTAGTTACACACTGTCCTCATATCCCTCCTAGTTACACACAGTCATCATATACCTCCTAGTTACACACAGTCCTCATATCCCTCCTAGTTACACACAGTCCTCATATCCCTCCTAGTTACACACAGTCATCATATCCCTCCTAGTTACACACAGTCCTCATATCCCTCCTAGTTACACACAGTCCTCATATCCCTCCTAGTTACACAGTCATCATATCCCTCCTAGTTACACACAGTCCTCATATCCCTCCTAGTGACACACAGTCCTCATATCCCTCCTAGTTACACACAGTCATCATATCCCTCCTAGTGACACACAGTCCTCATATCCCTCCTAGTTACACACAGTCATCATATCCCTCCTAGTTACACACAGTCCTCATATCTCTCCTAGTTACACACAGTCATCATATCCCTCCTAGTTACAGTACACACAGTCCTCATATCCCTCCTAGTTACACACAGTCCTCATATCCCTCCTAGTTACACACAGTCCTCATATCCCTCCTAGTTACACACAGTCCTCATATCCCTCCTAGTTACACACAGTCCTCATATCCCTCCTAGTGACACACAGTCCTCATATCAGATGGTAGGTCACCGTAGATATAGTGCCAGCCAACTGGAAGACACCCTCCTGTACCAGGGATTGAGCCCAGTGACCTTTCAGTTACCAGGCGGCCTCTCCCACCATCCTGCCCCCGTGCCGAGTTGAATTCTGGGTTGATTTAGCTTGTAAGTACCGAGCTGTTTGCCCTGCAGGATGGCATCACCGGACTCCCCCTGGCTCTCCGGAGCCTGGAGACCCACACACTATGACGACAAGTACCACGGCCTGTGGACCGCACATCAAGACCACCCGGGCCTCAGGAGCACCAGTGAGTAGTACTGCTCTATTCATCATCATCATCATCATCATCATCATCATCATCATCATCATCATCATCATCATCATCATCATCATCATCATCATCATCACTTATTTATTTATTTATTCGTGCATGGAATTACCACAGTCCAACAGTACATATTAATATAATTCACCAAATTCCATGGGCGAAAGGAACAGGAAGAAGAAGAATTCTTGTATATACCTGCCCTAAATTAAATCAACATAAATAAACCCATTTTGTATATCTATCAGTCAAACTACATATTTAGGTTCATTCATTTACACACACACACACACACACACACACACACACACACACACACACACACACACACACACACACACACACACACACACACACACACACACACACACACACACACACACACACACACACACACACACACACACACACACACACACACACACACACACACACACACACACACACACACACACACACACACATCTATACATTTATATAATGTATTCTATATTATACTTCTATATACTATATAATTTTATAATTTAAAAAAAATTATAATATAACTAAATCATACTATTTATACTACACCATATTGGTATACAGTATTATATATTATTATTCTATGTTACGCTGCTATATTCTATTCTATGTTATCCTGTTATGCTAAACTTCAATATTATACTAAACTGTGCTATACTGTCTATTTATCTTTTCTTTGTACAACCTTTTGAAGTGAAATATATTAGTAAAACTCTTTTCATCATTCTGCATTCTGTCAGTTACCTTACCTACTGAATTATGGGCTGGTACTTATCTTCTTGGCGGTAGGAATGCTCACCTGACCTCAAGTCAGTTTCGCCTTTTAATAACAAATGAGATGGACAAAGGGGGACTTGACTCAGAGAACCCTAGAGTCTTGATGTGGTGGGAAAGTATCATTAGATTATATTCCAATGTATTGTCATCATACAGCACAAGTACAGTATAGAGAAAAGAAGTTTGGCATCCAACCAGAGTGCAAATGTAACAGTAAAGTGCAATAGTAATATACAATGTACAGGTGATTAAACTGGGTATAAAATGTATAAATTAGTACTAATGAGTGTAGTGCTAATAGGATGTATGTACAGAGTTGTAATATTAATATATACAGTGATACAGGTATAAAGACACTAAGTAAGTCATACTGGCCACTGAGTGTAGTGCTAATAGGATGTATGTACAGAGGTGTAATATTAATATGTACAGTGATACAGGTATAAAGACACTAAGTAAGTCATACTGGCCACTGAGTGTAGTGCTAATAGGATGTATGTACAGAGTTGTAATATTAATATGTACAGTGATACAGGTATAAAGACACTAAGTAAGTCATAGTGGCCAGCATTGTAACTAGTAATAGTAGGTAAGGGATATGTACAGATATACAGTAGATATCTGTACCACCGCTATGAATCTGACAAAAGACATGTGGGTTCTGTTATGGAATTATTAAAGGACAAACGATGAGCCGTTTTGTAATCATTCTCTCATCATCAGTCGTTATAAAAAAAATTGAAATAGAAGTTTATTTCACTGTGGCCACAATGAAAGGACAGTTTACAATCCGAGACGACATGTTCACACACAAGCGTCTGACCATAAAGTGACCAAGAGGTCTGGTCAGACGTAACACATTAATACACAGTTTCAAGACGTAACATTAGACATTCAGATATGACGATGACAAAATGGCCAAGTTAGGAGAACCAACCTTGGCTAGGCGGTGTTGTTCACCAGGTCCCTAACTGGACTGTTAAACAACCTAAAAGATTTAGGTCAGAAGTAGGATGTTCGATGTTGGCTTTTTTACCGATACCGATATACCGATATTGTCCAACTCTTAATTTCCGATACCGATATCAACCGATACCGATATATGCAGGGTTTCGCCCCCCAAAAAACTGAATAATTTCAGGTAATTAACATTACATATGTCTTGTTGTGGAATTAACACAACATTATGCATACTTTTGACAATAAATAAAATCAGAATTTGTTCTTACTTGCTTGCCTGGGTAAATAAAGGTTATAGAAATGTAAAATAAAAAAATAAAAATAAAATCTTTTTTTGAAAACCGATACCGATATTTTCCGATATCACATTTTAATGCCAATATCGGACATCCCTAGTCAAAAGTCATCCTCTCTCTCCACACCTCAGAGTCCTTAAAGGAACAGTCGAATATGTATTTTCACACAGATGTATATAGATAACATTCCCGTCACAGTTCTCAACACAAGCCGCTCCGCTCGTGTCGCTCCAGGTCTGCCCGTCTCCCCCCCCAAGAGGGACCCCATCAAGCTGCTGGACTCGGCCGTCCCCATCGTGCCGGACAGCTGTGGCGTGTACGGCACCTTCTACGTGGACCTGTCGGGGGGCGGCCTCAAGACCTTCAACAGCCCCGGGCGTCGCCCCAAGATGCCCCACTACCTGCCCCAGCAGCAGCAGCAGCAGCAGCACGGCACCGAGACCATCCGTATCTCCTCTCAGCCGGTGACCAGGAGGAACGCCGCCGCCACGCTCGGGGACCACCGCGAGGCTCTGCCCTGGAAGGTCGCCGCGCCACGCTGCCAGCCCAAGATGGGCGTCATGAAGGACTCGTGGGAGAAGAGCCACCACCTCAAGCAAGGTGAAGATGGAAGTGACCGTCCTAATTAGGGCTGTCAGTTTATCGCGTTAATTAGATTAATTAATTACACTGCAAATTATCGCGTTATGATTAATTAACTCAAAATTAATACTTTATTTTTATTTTTTTATGTATATATATTTTTTTAATCTCATTCATTCCATAAGAACGTAGAATAAACATTTACAAACTTTTTTTTTATATGGTCCATTTGCATGTTCTTGGTATCTGATTCTAGGGACATCTATGGATCTCAGGGAATGTATTCCCAGTGTCAGAAATACTGTGTCTGTTACTAGGCTTGAGTAAATTGTAATGAACCAAATGAGAATATCAATTACATTCTTTTTTTATTTTTTATTTAATTTTTTGACTGTGAATAACACCATGCTAAAATGTACCAGACCTGAAAAATCTAAGCAAATGAATAAAGGGAAGATGATTAAACAGAAGGTTTTGTAGATACAGTACTGAATTCTGCCGTCCGGACACATGCAATTTGGAATATGATTATAGAATATAAAATATCAGGCCTAAAATGTGATTAATTAATTACAAATCCTGTAATTAATTAGATACATTTTTTAATTGCCTGACAGCACTAGTCGTAATGCATTAAACCTTTCAAGGCCGAGACCCACATGTGACCCGGGCATCACATGTTACTACTGTTGTCATGTGACCCAGGCTCAATGAAACACATCACATATTACTACTGTTGTCATGTGACCCAGGCTCAATGAAACACATCACATATTACTACTGTTGTCATGTGACCCAGGCTCAATGAAACACATCACATATTAATACTGTTGTCATGTGACCCAGACTCATCGAAACACATCACAAACATATTACTACTGTTGTCATGTGACCCAGACTCAAGGAAACACATCACTAACATATTATATGTATCATCAGCATCATCAGCAGTCACGAAAGGGGCTAAAACTAGCCTAAACATCGACTAGCCTAGTCTCACATGGCAGATATCGCGTTCACGCCATCCCCGCCCCCCACACACAATTAATTAATAATTCTGTTTTGCATCAATATATTGTGACGTCCTCGAAAAGGACGAGTCGCGAGGCTGTTGTTATTATTTCTCACTTTGCTTTATTGCAACTAAGCTTGTGACTGCAACTTGTTCCTGTTCGCGGACAACTCAGCTTGTTGCTGGTCTCTGACAAGAACAAGTTACAGGTTGAAAAAGCCCTCAGCTCTGAACTAGGCTCTGCACCTTGCTCGCTGATAACAAACTATCATCATTACACCTAGGTAAAACAGAATCCATTCTCTTTGGATCAAATAACAAACTCAGAAAGGCCAACGGCTTCTCTGTTACAGTGGGTGACAATATTGTCACAAGAAAAGATGAATTACCTACCTGGGTTCCATCCTAGAGGCTAATCTTTCCTGTGACAAAATGGCAACCAATGTAATCAAAAAAGTCAACCAACGAACAAGATTCTTGTACCGGATCTCCTCTCTGGTAAACAAGAATACCTTGAAGACTCTAACAGGAGCACTCATTCAAGGGTACTATGACTATGCTTGCACCAAGGCTCTGGCTTGCACCTCATGGTACACAGTAAATTTCGCAGAGTAAATTTTACTCAAATTGAGTACAATTTTACTCAGTTTGAGTCAAATGTACTCTGCGAAATTTACTGTGTACCAAAGCACCTCAAAGGCCCTAAAACAAGACTACAAACATCACAAAACAAACTGGTCAGACTACTGCTTGACCTTACTCCTAAAACCCACCTTACCCGGCCCACAACCTAGGATGGCTTAGAGTAGACGACAGAGTACAGCAACTTGCAATGGGCCTGGTCTACAAGATACACTACACCACTAAGATACCCATGTACATGTCGAAATACTTCCCAAAGGTCAGTGAATTCCACGACCACAACACCAGAGGGAGTTCCACAAAGGCTGCAATTCAAAACTGGCCCCCGTAAATGACCAAACCCCCCCTCCCTATGATTGCACCTTGCACCCCCCCTCCCCCTCGTATGTATATATTTTGTTAGGATCTCTGTTTAACAGTACTGTATATTTGCATATCATGTATTTCACAAATGTAACAGTACTGTATATCTGTATGTCATGATGAATTGAAAATAGGGGACCCTGGTGTAAACAAGACGAAAGTCTTTCTCTGATACTTGTGTCCTCTAAGGCTGTTTCCCCGAAGCCTGTTTTTGGGATTCGAACTTCGTCAGGGTTTTTCGAACGAATGTTCGAACCTTTGTTTTTAATTAAAAAAATTTAGAAAAGTCAAAAAAAATTATATATATAATACAATTATTATAATTTTTTTAATATCCTCAAACTAAATCCTCAATTTTAATAAAGTGATTAATCTGATTAAATTAGTTTTTTTTTTTTTTTTTTTTTAAATCAACTTTCCAGCCCCAGACCCAGCACAGGAAGAAGCCCCAGCCCAACTAAATCAATTAAATCAACTTTCTAATGAATATAACTCATCAGTTTCTTTTAATACTATAATATTAGTGTAGCCTAATCTTTATCTGCAACCGTGAAGAAAAACCCCATTGGTTTAAACAGAATTAATAGAATATATATATATATATATATATATATATATATATATATATATATATATATATATATATATATATATATATATATATATATATATATATATATATATATATATATTTTTTTTTTTTTTAATGTGTCCTCATGACCTACTCGTGTGTCCTTGTGCTTGTGCTGGAGGAAGTCTTCGGGGACCAATGTAGCGCCAGTTTCATCAACAAGTGGTCAAAAACACCATTGGACATCTTTCCAACTCTCTCCTCTCCTCAGAGCTGCATGCCGTGAACAGTGTCCCCCTGCTGTCGGCCCGGGACCAGGCTCCGCCCCCCAACAACCACAGACAGAGACACAGTCACCTCCCTCCAGGTCAGTCAGAATGGTTTCAATATACCCACAGTAATAATAATAATAATAATAATAATATATAATAATGCAGGACCTGTCGCAGAGGACTTTAATTGGCATGCAACGACACTCAATGTTAGGGGCACACAGCGGTTAGTTAGCACACACACACACCGGAACACACACGCATGCATCGTCTTTAGGATCGCCGATGCGATACTCCTCTGCGCTTAACCCATCCCGTCGTCCTTCCCCCCAAGGGCAGACGAGGGCTGTGGCGTGAGCCACGCCCGGGGACCATCCAAGTGCTCCTGCCCGTCTTCGTCTGTTGTTTTGCATGTTTTTCCATTGGGGTTCTCTTATCGGGGGGGGGGGGGGGGGGGGGCATCATGGAAACCTGGTCCCCAAGCGGGAATCGAACCCTGGACCTTCTTGGTGTGAGGCGACAGTGTTAAAGGGGAACTATCTTATAAATGGCCTTTTTGAGTGTTTAGCATTGTTTCCTAGCTATGTGAACTTATATTAATATGATCTATGTCTCAAAATTCTCATATTGGCGCATTCTTCCAATTCTCCTCTCACAATATTCACCCTCACTGAACTGAGTCATTTGAAAATGTGATGATTTGTGATGTCAGAGAGACACTGCTGCATGATAATGTTCAGGCGCCGGCGCCGCTAGGTACACTTTAGGAGCCCAGGCTCAAAACGGCTCGAGATCTTGAGGTAGAAAAATGCTGTTTTTGAGGACTTGATTAGAAATACAAAACAATGAATAAAAAAATATATATATATTACAGAGGTGTTCCATAGACTCACAGGAATTGTGTAAAAGTGCCCAAATAGTGAAAGAAATAGTAAAATAGTTCCCCTTTAACCTAGTGGTAGTGTAGTCACTACCGTGCCGCGTGTCTAACTAACACAATGCACCAGCCATCATGTTTGTGTCAGTAGATATTACTCTAGTGAGAGTATGAGCCATTTGATTGGCGATGTGTGTGTATGAGAGAGAGAGAGAGAGGAGAGAGAGAGAGGGAGAGAAATAGAGAAGAGATAAATGGACAAAGAGATAGAGACAGAGAGAGATGGGGAGAGAGAAAAAAGATAAACAGACAAAGGGATAGAGAGAGAGAGAGAGAGAGAGAGAGAGAGAGAGAGAGAGAGAGAGAGAGAGAGAGAGAGAGAGAGAGAGAGAGAGAGAGAGAGAGAGAGAGAGAGAGAGAGAGAGAGAGAGAGAGATTTGTTATTAACCTCGCTTGTGTTTGCCAAGGTGGATACCCAGAGAGTGTCAAGCTGGTGGGATCTCCCAGAATCCTCCACTACTCGGCCTCCCTTCACCTGGTGGACATGCTGCCCAGCCCCCCTCCTCCCCCGCCCTTAGACGACAGCTCGGATACACACAGTCTGACCTCAGAGGAAGGGTGAGGATGGATTACCTGTGTCTGTACAGACAGAGCCATGAAGGCTGCTGATGTCATGTGACCCAGGCTCATTGAAACATATCACTAACATATCACTACTGTTGTCATGTGACCCAGGCTCATTGAAACATATCACTAACATATCACTACTGTTGTCATGTGACCCAGGCTCATTGAAACATATCACTAACATATCACTACTGTTGTCATGTGACCCAGGCTCATTGAAACATATTACTACTGTTGTCATGTGACCCAGGCTCAATGAAACACATCATATTACTACTGTTGTCATGTGACCCAGGCTCATCGAAACACATCACATGTTACTACTGTTGTCATGTGACCCAGACTCATTGAAACACATCACATGTTACTACTGTTGTCATGTGACCCAGACTCATTGAAACACATCACTAACATATGACTACTGTTGTCATGTGACCCAGGCTCATTGAAACACGTCACATATTACTACTGTTGTCATGTGACCCAGGCACATTGAAACACATCACATATTACTACTGTTGTCATGTGACCCAGGCTCATTGCAACACATCACTAACATATTACTACTGTTGTCATGTGGGGACCCACCAGAGGAAGACCTGTGACCCATTGTGGGTCCCAACCCATAGTTTAAAAAAGCAGGTACTCAATGGCAGCATTAGAGTTTAGTTCTACATGTCAAGCACCTACGGGAGGCTGCAATTCGAAACTGGCCCCTGTAAACATCCAACCCCCCCACCCAACCCCCTCCAATGTACAGTTTCTTCCCCCTCAAATGTATATACTCTCTTTTAGAAACTGTATTGTATATCTTGTATGTCATAAATGTCTGGATGAAACAGTACTGTTTATCTGTATGTCGTGTATGTCATAAATGTTATGATTAATTGAAAATGGGGGACCCTGTCACTCTGATGTAAACAAGACGAAAGTCTTTCTCTGGTCTGCATCGCCTTAACAATTGTGTGTATTGAGCCGTACTGTATTGTACCCATTCTGTTAATAAAGTTTTCAATCAATCAAAGTAGCAAAAACAGAGAAGAATGGCCCCTCTAAACAATAGTAATTTTTCTCTGCAGTGTTCTGGTCAGAATAAATCAATGTTGAAAGGTACTCAACAGGGTTTACTTGTAAACACCTCAATTTTGTTTATATTCACTTTTCCACTCAGACAGAGTTCTCCATGAAATCTGGTTCTCACATTTCAGGGAGAGCGAGATCAGATCACATCTACCAAATCTCTACTGTTATAATTGCAAATAGCGTTTGTAATTGGGCATGTCCACATAACAGCAGGGACGGGGGAAAGGTGGTTGCTTCTTAACAACTCATTCAGCGCCAGCGATTATCCCCATCCCTGTAGTCAATGGGCCACGCTTTAAAAGATAGGCATTTTCACTGTGCGTCACGATGTTTGCAGAGCTATATCTATATTCTATATTATAGACAATAATAGGGCTAATTTGACAGTCACTATCTCTCGTCCAACATGTAAAAAAGTTATTTCATGTATACGTTTGCGTGTTATCCCGTAGCTATAATATAGAATATAGTTATAGCTCTACAAACAAGGTGATGCACTCCTATCTTTTAAAGCGTGGCAGTGCTAGAACGACTAATTCCCGGCGGTCAATGAGTTAAGGGCCATTAACGTGTATATATATACGTTTTTTTATCGTTTTTGCTTTTTTTCTATTTTAATATTCTATTCAATGTCACGGACCTGTATGTTGCCGTTAAAAGGCATACTGGGACACTGAGGGTGCAGTACCAACCAGATCCTGCTAGTAGGCAGTATCAAGAGTGCAGTAAACCCTGTTCCAGACCGGGTGTTACGTTTTAAACCGCTCCGGGCGCAGTTTTCTAGTACAGGGAAGCCTAGGGCTTCACTCGATCGCATTGAATCGTTTTCAGGACAATCGATGGATATGTTGTGTTGGATTATGTCGTGGACCAGATGGACATCAGATGGACCAGATGGCGATCAAACAATTGGAATATTCTTTTTGGAATACCCCTGACCACAGGTAAGGGCTATCTGACGTCAATTTCAGCTTGATCCAACAATGTTTTCATACCGATCCAGCTTCATGCATTCATGATGAGACATAATACCTATTATATACATTTGATTTGGAAATAGTAGCGTGTCCAGGGACGAAACGCCAATGCTTTTATTAGAAATTCACGTTGCGCCCTATAGCCGACCTCCCAGGAATTAGCCCGGATCATTCCGAAATTATATTTATATTCACCACAGCATTCCGTCCGAACGTATTCATGAAAAAAAAAATCTTTTTTGCATCTTGGACAGAAGATGGTTACTGTCAAATGACCATAGTATTGTATCCATAGCTATAATATAGAATATAGATAAACAAGGTGACGCACAGTGAAATTATGTAATGGAAACCTGGGCCCTGTTCCTCGTACCTGGCTAACTGAGTATCAAGTCTGGTTCGAATGAACGAGACTGAATCAGCGTTCGAGGAACCAGGGAAAGCCTGGATTCAAACATCGGGTTAATTGAATCTGGCTAATGGGACTTTTGATCGACTTAGTTGAACCAGGTACGGGGGAATAGGGCCCTGGCCTATAGCTAGAGCAAGATGGGGAAAGGCCTCGGCCCTGAATGAGTTAAGAGGCTAAGACACACGGCATCTCTAGTCACAATACTGTTGTTGTTGTTGTTGTTGTTGTTGTTGTTGTTGTTGTTGTTGTTGTTGTTGTTGTTGTTGTTGTTGTTTTACTGTCCTTACTTCCTACAGTCTATCCACCCTCAGCTCCAGCCACTCGACGAGGCTCACGGTAGACGCAGCAGGGTCTCTCCAGTCGGTCTGTCCCACGCTGAGCCACGGTGGGCTCCGCGGGTCCCCGACCACCGGCACTGGCACCGCCTGCCCCTCCTCCTACAGCCACCTGTCCTCCAGCTCCTACGGCGGCAGGTCACTGAACGAGCACCAGGGGGCGACGCTGACCTCGCGGGAAGTCGCCCAGTACCTGGAGCTCAGCCCGAAGATGGGGAGACGCAGGTGAGAGGTCACCGCGGAGACCGGGGGTGAAATAGTATTATTTGGTGCGGAGGTACAGTAGCCAATGAATGGTTGATGGCAAACTGACGGTTTTGTTCCTGGTTTATGTAAATAGTTAGGATGGTTAAATACACAGGATATATTCCTGGTTTATGTAAATAGTTAGGATGGTTAAATACACAGGATGTATTCCTGATATATGTAAATAGTTAGGATGGTTAAATACAGAGGATATATTCCTGGTTTATGTAAATAGTTAGGATGGTTAAATACACAGGATATATTCCTGGTTTATGAAAATAGTTAGGATGGTTAAATACACAGGATATATTCCTGGTTTATGAAAATAGTTAGGATGGTTAAATAAACAGGATATATTCCTGATATATGTAAATATTTAGGATGGTAAAATACACAGGATATATTCCTGATATATGTTAATAGTTAGGATGGTAAAATACACAGGATATATTCCTGATATATGTAAATAGTTAGGATGGTAAAATACACAGGATATATTCCTGATATATGTAAATATTTAGGATGGTTAAATACACAGGATATATTCCTGATATATGTAAATATTTAGGACGGTTAAATACAGAGGGTATATTCCTGGTTTATGTAAATAGTTAGTGTAATGGCAGAATTTCTTTAGACTTTTGTTTTCAGTGCGTGCAGCAAAAAGGTTTCAGACTCGTGTCCAATGGTTAATACAAATCTGTATCCACAACTATGATGTACACGCACGGACTCCAGGATACGTTTGAAGGTTCTTTACTTTCATTTGGGCAGTCACAAAATATACAACGTCATTCTTCTAATCTTCTTCATAGGATATAGACAGGACTAGGATCAATGGACTACGGTCAAAAAGTTATGTGCTTCCGCCTTCCTAACTGCATGGGCACTGTCTCACAACTAACTAGACAATACATGTTCATGGCAATTCTAGACTCTCACACATGCGCAATAACACATCTAAAGTACATTTATGGTTAAATGCAGAGGATATATTCCTGGTATACTGTATGTAAATAGTTAGGATGGTTAAATACACAGGATGTATTCCTGGTATTACATTTAGTCATTTAGCTGACACTTACAGTATATCCAAAGTGACTGACAAGTTCCATACCACAAGTCAGCAGGAAGGGTACATATCTGGCAGCTAAGGGTCAGTAACATTGTTTGTTGTCAAGCTGTGTTGAACTTGAGTGCTACAGTCCTGAGTGCATAGTAGTATAGACATAGTAACATAGCAGGTAGTAGGTAGTAGCATAGTAGGTAGTGGTATAGACATATCAGCATAGTAGGTAGTAATATAGACATAGTAGCATAGTAGGTAGTAGGGCTGACCCCTATTAGTCGATTAGTCGACTGATCTGTCGAAAGGAACCAGTCGACTGGCCAACCTCTTAGTCGAATATAAAAAAAAAAATTATAATTATTATTATTATTTTTTATCATTCTTTCCAAAAGAAAAGAGGCATAGAAGCATGGCTAACGCTAATGACGCGCATACCAGAGGCTAACTGCCTACGAAAACAGGCACAGAGGCACTGAAAGAGGATTTCACCCATCTAATGAACACACTAGACTAGACAAATATCAAGATGTATCCATCAGTGGACCAATTGCATGCTTTTGCAGAGAACAAGAAGCCTTCAGTCGACTCCTTCAGACATTAAGCACCCCCCACAGCCCAAATGGAATGATAAAAAAAAAAAAAATTATACTTTCTTTTTATTTTATTTTATTTTTGTCAACCAATAGTCGACTAACGGCACATTTTGGCCAATCATAGTCGACCATCCAAATCCTTAGTCGGGGACAGCCCTAGTAGGTAGTAATATAGACATAGTAGCATAGTAGGTAGTGGTATAGACATAGTAACATATTAGGTAGTATTATAGACATAGTAGCATAATAGTATAGGCAAGGTAGTAGCAAAGTGCATAATAGTAAAAGACAGTACAAAGGTTAATAATTTTGTTCTCTTCATTTCAGATATTGATATGTATGTGAAATGCACTTTGCAAATAAGAGCTTCCCTCCCGTCTCCTCAGCGCCGTGTCAGCGCAGCCCCCCTCCCTGCCATGCCCCTTCTCCCCCACGCTGGGCTACATCTGCGGCCCCCTCCCCTCCGACCGGCTGGATGACGTGGGCGGGGGGCGCATGACGACCCGACAGACCCGCCTCCGGAGCACGCCCCCCTCCTCGTGCTGCAGCGAATGGGAGGGCTCGCTGTGGAACAGCTGGGGCTCGGTGGTGGAGGACGGCGACGCGGTCAGCGCCCGGACCAGCCTCATCAGCTCCGCCGACGGCTCCTTCGTCCACGACTCCACCTTCTCCCGCCTGCTGGCCGGAGCGGCCGAGTCCATGAGCGGAACCTCCTTCTCAGGTATAGAGCCTCCTTCTACCTGACCCTCTTCTTCTTCTGTCTCCGGCTGTCTCGGAGGCGTGATTTTTATTTTTTCTTCGTAGCCGCAGTTTGCGGAGACGCTCTCTGATTGGCCACTGACGTTTCTGGTCATGTGACATGTGCGCCCAATCGCGTGACGCCGCAGTGTCTTTGCCCATTTCCGCCTCGAACAGCATGCAAACTACCTAACGCCTAGTTTATCACTGGTTAAGCTTATAGGCGACTTTCGAAAGTTGGTTACGGTTAGAGTTTGGATTCAGGGCTGGCGTTCTATCGCCCCCTGCTCTGAGACAAACTCTAACCTTAACCAACTTCGAAAGAGTCGCCCAAGCTTAACCGGTGAAAGAAACAGGCGTCACACGATTGGCCGCACGTGTCACACGACCAGAAACGTCAGTGGCCAATCAGAGAGCGTCTCCGCAAACTGCGGCTACGAAAAAAAAAATCACGTGTCTCGGAGTGATGACCGGAGTGTTGAACGTCCCGTGATGAAGACCGGGAGGACGCGACCCTCTCTGCGCCGCCCCTTTGCCTCAAATAGATCCGCTATCAGCTCTATTTTTTATCTTTCAAAATGTTCAGTTGCTATCGCTATCAGCTCTATCTTTAATCTTTCAAAATCGGCGCTTCACTACACACATGAGTGCATGCTTACCAACTGTTCGCCTGTTTTTACTGCAACACTACTATCACCGACATCTAAGAAGGGAGATCCCCCCTTGAACGGCCCTTCTAAGGTTTCTCTCCTCCACATTGCCTGTGGTGCATTTTTTCCTATTGCTAGGTTTTAGTGAGTTGTTCCTTACCTCCGCGTGGGGTATGTCTGGGAGCGTTGCATTTATTTTGCATTTATTTAAAAAATAATTGGACTTTATGGTGTTCTTGTTTTGTTCTTGACTTATTGTGATGTTTCTTCTTGACTTGTTTAAAGAAGACGTGTCCGGCCCATGGGGACATTAACGTGTGTTGTCGGGCCTTACAAATAAATTTGACTTGACTTGACTTCTCAGGTAGAACCTCCTTCTCAGGCTGGGTGTCTGCACCCATTAACCTGATTCAATTTAGATTCACAAGGTCCAGATTCTATTAGATTCTATATGGATTCGATTAGGCTTGGTTTCAGGGGGCTAGCACCTGGCGTTGTCGTCAAGAGAAGAAGAAAAAAAAGCAAGACTCTTCACACATCCACCAAAAAAAGACATATATCTCTTTCTCTCTCTCTCTCTCTCCACCTTCTACTTTTCTCTCCCTCTCTCTCTCTCTCTCTCTCTCTCTCTCTCTCTCTCTCTCTCTCTCTCAACCTTCTACTTTTCTCTCTCTCTCTCTCTCTCTCTCTCTCTCTCTCTCTCTCTCTCTCTCTCAACCTTCTACTTTTATCTCTCTCTCCACCTTCTACCTCTCTCTCTCCCTCTCTCTCAACCTTCTACTTTTATCTCTCTCTCTAGTCTCCACCTTCTACTTTTATCTCTCTCCCTCTCCACCCCCCCCCCCCCCTCTCTCTCTCTCTCTCTCTCTCTCTCTCTCTCTCTCTCTCTCTCTCTCTCTCTCTCTCTCTCTCTCTCTCTCAGCCAGCATATTGAAGCTGTGGAGACCTGTTGTGTTGAACACCTTTCTCCACTAGAGGGAGCACCAGCATCAGTCCCCAGTCACCATTTACTGCCACTAGAGCCCAGCAGCTTTCTCTCAGCCAGTGGTTCTCTACCTGCTGGGAGGGAGTAACCTGGTCGCAAGATGACTTGGCTGTAAAAAGATAAACAAATACATCATCATGTTTTTAATCTTTGGTTCAGATATTTTAAGTCTAAAGCTCCCATCCAACTATCAATCAAGTGAAATAGCCTGAACAGGGAAACAAATTATGTTGGTGCATGACCATGTTGGGGGTCAGAGTTCACCATTATGTCTCTGCATGACCATGTCGGGGGTCAGAGTTCACCATTATGTCTCTGCTTGACCATGTTGGGGGTCAGAGTTCGCCATTCTGTCTCTGCTTGACCATGTTGGGGGTCAGAGTTCGCCATTTTGTCTCTGCATGAAAATGTTGGGGGGTCATGAAAAGACATGCATCTATTGTTTTGGGGTCACATGTTGAAAGGTTGAGAACCACTAAGCATCATTCAATAATTTCAGAAGAGTACAGTGGCAAGAAATATGGTATATTGTGTATCTTTGAAGAATTATCTTATCTTATCTTACTTACCCTTACCCTCTTCTCTCTTCTCTTATCTTCTCTTCTCTCTCTCTCCTCTTCTCTCTCTCTCCTCTTCTTTCTCTCTCCTCTCTTCTCATATCCTCTCTTCTCCTCTCTTCACTTCTCCTCTCTTCTCTTCTCGTCTCTCATCCTCTCTTTTCTTCTCATCCTCTCTTCTCGTCTCTCATCCTCTTCTCCTCTCTTCACTTCTCCTCTCTTCTCTTCTTGTCTCTCATCCTCTCTTTTCTTCTCATCATCTCTTCTCCTCTCTTCACTTCTCCTCTCTTCTCTTCTCGTCTCTCATCCTCTCTTTTCTTCTCATCCTCTCTTCTCCTCTCTTCACTTCTCTTCTCTTCACTTCTCCTCTCTTCACTTCTCGTCTCTCATCCTCTCTTTTCTTCTCATCCTCTCTTCTCCTCTCTTCACTTCTCCTCTCTTCTCTTCTCGTCTCTCATCCTCTCTTCTCCTCTCTTCACTTCTCCTCTCTTCACTTCTCCTCTCTTCTCCTCTCTTCTCATCTCTCATCCTCTCCTCTCTCCTCTCCTCCCCTCCTCTCCTCTCCTCTATAGACTTCTCTCCTCCAGCCTCTCCGCTCAGCGCCCTGTTCCCAGCGAGCCGCGAGGGAGACGGGGGGGACGACTGCTACGGCGACCTGGAGCCTATGCCCCTCTGGGACTGGAACATGGCCTGGGTGGAGGAGATGGAGTCTCAGTGCCGACTAGGCCAGTACCCCCCCCACCACAAAAACATGACCTTTGACACCTAGAGACACCGCCGGCCACACTAATAACAGTAGAAGAAGAAGAACACGGCGAATGACAAACAAAGCTGAAGTGACCGGGCGGGTATACGTGTTCGAGAGGGATGGAAATATTTTGTTTGTAGTCCAGTGAATTCAGGTTGATTTCACACTACTGGACGTTTGATTTAGTGGAGATCTCTGAAGTCGGGGAGTATAAATAAGTCGCTGGGCTCCAGATGGAATTGGAATCGACTCCTTGACGTCGAGGATTCGTCCTCTGCCTGCAGACACAGGCCGGCACCAGCTGTGTGGAAGTTCAAACCTAGCCTAGTTAGAATGTGAATTCCTTACTATGTAGTATGTACCCTTCCTGCTGACTTGTGGTACGGAACTTGTCAGTCACTTTGGATATACTGTAAGCGTCAGCTAAATTACTAAATGTAATATATCAGGAATACATCCTGTGTATTTAACCATCCTAACTATTTACAGTACATACAGTATACCAGGAATATATCCTCTGTGATTTAATAATATAAAAGCGCTCGCACCGTTTGAGTTATGTTACAACGTAGCTTTAAGCAACAAGTAAGTAGTTACACATGCCCTCGCGTAGGTGTAAATCATACAGTGCTACAGCAATACACTCACTAGGCATGATGCCACACAGCATGCCACACAGCATGCCATGCCCTGCAACCCAGTAATCCAGTAGAGATTAGGTCTGTCTCTGATTAAGGATTTGTATAGTCGACTTTGATTGGCCCAAATTTGCCGATAATCGACTGGCAGTCGACTACGCCCCCCCCCCCCCCCCCCCATCCCCCATTTGGGCTGTGGGGGGTACTTAATGTCTGATTTAACTTAAATCAGACATTAAGCACCCCCCACAGCCCAATCAGACATTAAGCACCCCCCACAGCCCAAATGGAATGATCCATTTAAATTGTTTTGCATTCGACTGAGAGATTGGCAGTCGACAATGGCTCCTTTCAAGTTTCAAGTTTTTTTCCGATCGATTAGTCGACTATTCCCTAGTAGAGATGTAATGTATTGATATGACAATTTAATATCGATCAATCAAGCTCTGGAACTCTGTCTCTGATCTTCGATTGGCCACGAGTCCTACGAATCACTTTATGTTCAAACTAGTTCGATTATGCCCCACGAATCGCTGTGCAAACTAATTTAGTAGCTGATCAAGGGCTCGTTCACACTGGCCTTGTTTAGTCCGGTTTAGTCCGTTTAACCCCCGTGGTGTGGTTCATTTGAGCTGGTGTGCTGGTGAATTCAGGTCCGTACCAAACAACCGCACCCTGGGCCGCCTGTTTGAGACGGTCTCGGATCGCCTCCAAGTGAACCCTGCAGCGGTTCGTTTTGAGGTGTGAAAGCAAAGCAGGAAAAGACCCATATATATGACATTTCCCATGTATTTCCAAATGTGTGATGATAATATTATTTTCAAAAATAGCCAAGAAATGTAAAAAGAAAAAAAAAATACTAAAGAAATACCTTGCATGCATAATTCTGCCGCATAATTAATTACTGACCATGAACATATAGCATTTCATTTTCATCACATTTGTGCAAGCCATGGTCGAGAGCACATTATGTATCCACATATATAATCTCCCAAAGGTTTTTAATTAGGCTTTATAATAACATTTATGCAATCGGGGTTTGTAGGGGGGATGTGTTGCCAGATTAGACTGATAAACCTTTTTATCCTCTTCATACGCTATGCTTAATTATTCCTGCACATCCTGGCAACCCACATCTCTGTGCCTGTGTGCCTCTGACAAAGAACAAAACTACCAAAATGGAATAAATATTCCTGCGAGTTTGATGCCATTTTTGCACAGCATAATGTTGGCAGGTATGGGATTAAAATGTATGTCCAATAAAAAAGCTCACATTCACCAATTCACTCACACATTCACATGCCACTGGCAATGTCCCAATCAATACAAATTTCACTTTTGATTCATCACCATTTTCAAAAGCAATTTGGTGTGAAAGCGTCCTTAGTTACAAACTAACTAGTAGTTGAGGGCGGCTGGGTGGCGCAGCGGACATCGCGCTCGTCACCAACGCAAGAGACACCGGGTTCGACTCCGGCTGTCGGCGTTGCCTCCGGATTGGCCCGGCCGTCATACTAACTCAATTGGCAGTTAGCGGGTGGGAAGTCGAAGGGTGGTAGTCTGGTCGTTGTGAACAGCGACTCCTACAGGTCGGTTGGGGCGCCTGCACAGCAGAGACAGGAAATGGCGGGGGGTAGTGTGAGCCTCCCACACGTTACACCTCGCCAATGAGAGTCCGCGCTGGCAGGTGAAAAGATGTGACTGGCTGCCTCCACATGTATCGGAGGGGACATGTGATGCAAGGCTTCTATCCTCCCTACAACCGGCCAGTGGGGGGGCGTATGCGAGCAACGATCAGGACAGGGGAGGGAGAATTGGCACAAGAGGTAAATTGGGATGGGAGAAAAAATCACAGAAAAAGGGAGGAGAAAAAGTAGATTAAAAAAAAAAACTAACTAGTAGTTACTAAGCATCTAATTTAGGAGAGAACTTCCACACAGCTGCTGCCGCCCAGTGCTGCTGTTATTTACCTCGAACGGGTTTTGCACTTTTCCTCAGGGCAGTCCATCCGATATTTTGCCTCCTTCTAGTAACTTAAAGGAACACGCCAACATTATGGGAAATGTGCTTACCGTCTTCTCCACAGTCAGACAACAAGAAGATGGATATCAATTTCCTCTCAGCATGCTCAGTAGAAAGCTATCCACCAAAAAAAAAACTCTCCTGTAGGTTTTCAAGCTATAGGCTAGTGGTTCATAATCGCTTCCGTTCATTTGTGCTAAGCTAGGCTATCTTGCAGCTGCATAGCTTTCTACTGAACGTACAGAGAGGGAAACTGGTATCTATCTTCTTGTCTGACTCTGGAGAAGACGGTGAGCACATGTCCCATACTGTTGGTGTCTTCCTTTTAAGTCTGAGCTGTTTCCTCCATCCTCTCTGATGTTGGGAAGTGATGACACTTTCTTCGTATTAAAAAGCTGCTTACACAACTGAGTACAGTCATCAGGAAAAATATAGAAATGCTGTAAACTAGTAATCTCCAGAGCAAATATTTAACAAGAGTTATGTTGTTACTGTTAACTAAGGGCTGTGATATTATCTTAAACATACAGTATATTATCGTGTTTAATTTGTACAGACCATTCTACTGATTATTCAACCTTTACAGTGTAAATAAATATGAAACATATGCAATAAATATGTTATTTAAAGAACCATGAACACTTCCCAAACCCCTATACTCATGTAGAACTTTATTGTGTTATTAAAATATGTTTTCTTTTTCTTTACTGTATTTCTATTTTTGAAAGTTTAGACATCATTTGAATAAAGAAAGTATCAGTTAGTTTATGTAGTAAAGGTGTGTTTTGAAGGTGCTGCTGCTTTCATCCTCTTGAATTAATTAAGGATTTAATCTTTGAATAACTTGAATTCTAGTTAAGAATTTGACAACAATGTATTTATGTCACTGCTGAGGGCATAGCTTAGTTGTTACATGTCTGCTGAAATTTGTATAAAAGAAGCAACACATAGATCTAAGTTATATTAAAGAAATATTACATTTAGTTAGGATTTACATTTTTTGTATGCATTTTTGTTTGAATTTTTGTAAGAATGTGTTTATGTCTCTGCTATGTGCCTGCCTAGCGTTGTCCCTATTCCTGCAGGAAATTGTATGAATTGATATAAGTAGATTAAGGTTTTATACTAAGACATTTTATATCTTATAAGAATTTACTATTTTATATCACAATTTTGAATAAAGAAATGTGCATGAATTATAATTCGGTTTTACAGTAAAAATGTTACATGTAATAATTCACAATTTTATATGAATAGGTTCAAGTCAAACTTCACTCACCTGAGCTAAGGAGCTATGATTTACATATTAAAGGTTTTATATGAATAAATGTTTGAAGTATTTGAAGCTGAAATGTCTTCCCACTTTATCTTGTTAATGTAAACATTTCTCAGCAAATATTCCCTGGTCAAATACAAGTAAAAGAAAAAGAAGTTCAAGTTTTGCTTTATTTGTCACATAATAAGGTACATGTAGGCTACATTATAGTGAAATGCTTGGTTCTGTATGACCCTCCTGAGATTGTGCTTCAAACTGTATACAGTAAAAGAGTAAAGACCAAACAATATACAAAATATACAATATACAAAATGAAATGTAGGCTACAAATTGTAAAAAAGCGAAATGTTAAAATGATCCATATCCGCTTCCATTCCATTATGGCTCTGTCTATTGCATCTTTAAAGGAACACGCCAACAGTATGCTAAATGTGCTTACCGTCTTCTCCAGAGTCAGACAGGAAGATAGATCCTCAATTTCCTCTCTGTGCAGTTCAGTAGAAAGCTATCCGGCTCCAAGCTAGCCTAGCTTAGCACAAATTAATGGAAGAGGATATGGACCACTAGCTTTGGGAGAGGTGTTTTTCCCCAACAGCTAGGCTAGTGGAACATGGAAGACAGCTGTGATGGAGGTGGTCACTGGAGGGACAGTGTTTACCATGTAAGTATTTGGGGTGATACTTCTGTACTGCAAAACTTGAGGGGACATTATCATCATAACCAGTTTGTGTTTGAAAGCTGGTTTTATAAATGAAACCATAAACTGTGACTTACTTCAGAGTCCTCCATGTTTACATCCATCTTAATTATTGATTATTTAATTGCGCATCTGGGTCAGTTCAGGAGCAGTGACCAGTTTACACTGGAATCTGATATTGGCCATATTTAAAACAACCAAACAGAAATCTGGATCCGCGCAATACATCTGAATTGAGCACTAAGGCGTGCAGTGTGAACCCATTCCCTCCCTGTGTGTTCAGCAGAAATCTACCCGGCTGCAAGTTAGCCTACCTTAGCACAAATGAATGGAAGCGGATATGGATCAGATAGCCTAGCAGCTAGCTTAAAACAACAGCTGGGATAGCTGGTCCATATCCACTTCCATTAATTTGTGCTAAGCTAGGATAGCACAAATTGCAGCCAGATAGCTTTCCACTGAACACACAGGGAGGAAATGTGCATCTATCTTCACCAATCCATTCTTTTTTGACCAATGCATTGCAATGGAAAACCTTTATTTACCTGTTGTCTAGTGTTAGTCCTTGTATCTAGAGATCAGTCAGTCAACTGGATAATGACAGCATGTTGTCTAGTGTTAGTCCTTGTATCAAAAGCTCAGTCAGTCAACTAGAGAATGACAGCATGTTGTCTAGTGTTAGTCCTTGTATCTAGAGCTCAGTCAGTCAACTAGAGAATGACAGCATGTTGTCTAGTGTTAGTGCTTGTATCTAGAGCTCAGTCAACTAGAGAATGACAGCATGTTGTCTAGTGTTAGTCCTTGTATCTAGAGCTGAGTCAGTCAACTAGAGAATGACAGCATGTTGTCTAGTGTTAGTCCTTGTATCAAGAGCTCAGTCAGTCAACTAGAGAATGACAGCATGTTGTCTAGTGTTAGTCCTTGTATTTAGAGCTCAGTCAGTCAACTAGAGAATGACGGCATGTTGTCTAGTGTTAGTCCTTGTATCCTGAGCTCAGTCAGTCAACTAGAGAATGACGGCATGTTGTCTAGTGTTAGTCCTGGTATCAAGAGCTGAGTCAGTCAACTAGAGAATGACAGCATGTTGTCTAGTGTTAGTCCTTGTATCTAGAGCTCAGTCAGTCAACTAGAGAATGACAGCATGTTGTCTAGTGTTAGTCCTTGTATCTAGAGCTCAGTCAGTCAACTAGAGAATGACAGCATGTTGTCTAGTGTTAGTCCTGGTATCAAGAGCTGAGTCAGTCAACTAGAGAATGCCAGCATGTTGTCTAGTGTTAGTCCTTGTATCTAGAGCTCAGTCAGTCAACTAGAGAATGACAGCATGTTGTCTAGTGTTAGTCCTTGTATCTAGAGCTCAGTCAGTCAACTAGAGAATGACAGAATGTTGTCTAGTGTTAGTCCTTGTATGTATCCAGAGCTCAGTCAGTCAACTAGCGGGAACTATAAAACGGCAGGGGGTGCTGGGGGGTCGCCAGATAATTTTTTTTTTTTTTTTTCGGTCAGGCCACTGAACTTAGAAGCAGGCCAGGCCAGTGTTTCTATTTGCACCAGCGCAATAGTTAGATAACCTAGGTGGGGAACAACCAGGAGATCACTGCAACTCACACAAGTTGGAGAACTATCTCTCTCTCTCTCTCTCTCTTGCTCACACACACACACAAAGGGAGCCGCATGTGATTGGTGGAGGCGGGATCCTTACGAAAAACTGCTAATCATTGACACATGCTAGCCTGTAATAATCCCCCCCAGAACAATGTACTTTGCATTTGATATATTGCAAATATATGCCATCACACACACTGGCATTTAAAGGGTTAGAATTATAAAATTAATATGTGGTGTTATGATCAGGGCTGAAGTTGAATAAAATATTGTATTTATCAATTACAAAAAACTGAAAATCCATAAAAATCTGTGTTGTTGCTAATCATACATATGCTAGCCTGTTTTTTAACAATAAGTTGTGATGCCATCACAAACACTGGCATTTAAAGGGTACAAATAAAAAAAATGCTTGCACCAGAATGCAGGAAATTAAGTCTTTGTAACAAAGAAATTCCTGGTGGGGGACCCCCAGACCCCCTGCTTAAAAAGTGGCCTGACTGGGGCTATATTTCCTGGCCTGAATGATTTCCCCAGTCCGGCCCTGGTTAAAAGCCTCCAATGCTTATTAGTGTGTGTGCGTTTGAACGTTTGCATGTTTCAACCATACATTTCCATTTAAAATATTTTTTTTTACCTCCTATAATAGTGGGGGTCGCGGCTCTCTGACACCTTTTTTTTTGGGTCGCGGCCTGAAAAGTTTGGGAACCCCTGGTCTAGCCTGTACCCCCCAGACATGTTGCTGGCCCCGTCAAAACAGTATCCTATCAGCCTCTCCATGGGCAGGTCGAGGCGTAAAAGTATTTTATACACAAAAACAGCGTCTCGGCTGTTGTGTCTGGGCCGGGCATTGTAAAAACCCCAAAAGAAGTTCTGAGCTTCCAAGTTGTCATCGGCTAACTGTATATTACACGAGAATTGTTCTTTTCCAGTGAGTGACATCAGTGGTTCCGTCAGCGCTCAAGCCAAAGATTGGGCTTTTGGATGCTTTGCCTCTAATTTGTCGCTGAATATCATGGGCAAGCAGCTGTAAGATTTCGTTTTGGATGTTGTTGGACATCCAGTTGTCTCTCTTTTGGAGCCAATTCTTCAACTCGGGATCAGACTCGGTGCGCACTCTTTCCATCATGAGCTGCCATAACACCCCATCCCTATTTGCATCACCCCTCAGTGGAAGCCCCTGGCGCCCGAGGGGGGGTATAGGGGAACAGACTCAGTTAACTCTTCAATACCTGATGCTGAGGCTGAACCTGTCGTCTCTGTCTCTCTCTGACGTTTATCAGATTTAGTGGGACTGTCACTGGGACCGGCGGGACGTTTAGAAAATAAATCTGATATTTTTCTTTTCTGCGAGTGAGACATTCTGTGCTAGCAAAGTCTGACTACTAGCTCAAATCGACTGACTGCGCAAGCACTGTATCACAGTTGCTCAGTGGTTCGTGGTGCGTGGGAAGGGCGGGAGACAGGAGGTAAATACAATTAGTTGTTTCACCTGTCATTCAATCAGTCTGTGACAGTCTGTCATCACTCGGAAATCTACTCGGTTTTACACGTATGATTGTGTACATACAGTAGTGTAATGAATGAATGAAAACTTTATTTAACAGATTGGAGAATGGCTACAATACAGTACGGCTCAATACACACAATATTAAAATGGTGACATGCTTTGAGCAGGATAAACTTATAATATACAGTGTTACAGTTATACAGTTACAGTATATACAAATATATAAATACTGCCATAAAAAAAATAAAAAAAAATTATATATATATATTTTTTTTTTTTTTTTTTTTTTTTTTGCAATAATTGAGAGGGGGTGCTGCAGCACCCCCCCGCACCCCCCCTTCCCGCGTCCCTCTAGACTAGAGAATGACAGCATGTTGTTTAGTGTTAGTCCTTGTATCCAGAGTTCAGAGACATGATTTTCACCTCACTTGTATTTTCTGCAGAACACCACAGGAGGGCGATAGAGTATTTGTAACGGGTTTACTGATTCATTTACTAGTAGTTTATAGTGTTCATAAGAGTGTGTATAACTGCCTCTGTTTTATAAGCATGTATAATTCAGCTATAGTGTTCCATAAAGTAAATCAATAACAATACATTCTAAATATAACGCCTGATCGGGTATATACTACAGTACAACATATAACATACATACCATTTCAAATAATTCAACAATCTCTTTTCGTGAATCCAGTCAAACCAAAAACATGCTGTTGTTGATGTTTTATGGGTTTTAATTCCTAAATATAATGACTACTTTGTAATTCCTCTTAACCCTCATATTGTGTTATGAATTGGCACCACTGGCCGTTGTTAGCGGGTCAATGTTGACCCGGGGTCTAACTCAGTGCTGACCACTAAAAAGAAAGGAGTATCACTCAATATAGTTACTACTACATCCTAACTAACATTATATGCATTCATAACCATATAATCCCATTGTAATTAGATTTATGGCCCCCGAGACACATCATGTCCCTTATTTTTAAGATGAAAATGAGGTTGTTTGATCATAATATACTAAATGTGAAACCCATATAGATAATAATGTTTTCTGACTATAATAGAACAATATTAGAACATAACTTCTGAAAAAAAGTGTAGTATATTTATTATTATTTTATTTATTTATATTTAGTATTTTTAAAGTATAGTTTTACCTTGCCGGGTCAAGAATGACCCTAACACCACAGTCGTACCTTCAGAATTTTCAAAATGGTGAAACATAGTTTTGCTGTGCTTATATATGTGTTGTGGAGGATATCATAAAGCCTTGTTCTAATAAAATCAACTACATGGTAGTTATTACATATTATAACCTTGAAACGGGTCGCTGGAGACCCTAACACCACATAAGGGTTAAGGTTCAGTCATATGTTAATAATAATTTACTTGGTAGCCTGTCGTCAATCTAGACCGCATTGTATCACTTGGGTTTACGACGTGTCCAGGTTAGTAGTTCACAAGCAGGACCACCCACCTCTCTCCCACCCCGGACCCCCGCCTGGTCGGTGTCATTGTATGGACACCATTCAGATGAAACAATAGCACTGATAATAGTTTGTGTCTGTCTGCTCCTAAAAACAGCTCCACAGGCTCCTAACACCAGCCCTTAAAGGAAAATTCAAACATTTTGGGAAATTAGCTTATTTGCCATCTACCCTGGAGTTAGACATGCAGTAGGAGTAGGAAGACGCGCACCGTTAGCCTAGCTTAGCGTCAGTCACTGGAAGTAGGTTCCTCCATTAGCCTAGTTCCCAACGTCTTCCTACTCCTATTGCACGCACAGAGAAGAAAAATGTATGCATCTTCTTGTCTAACTCCAGGGTAGATGGCAAATAAGCTAATTTCCCAAAATGTTGGAGTTTTCCTTTAAACCAGCTCCTAACAGCAGCCCTTAAACCAGCTCCTAACAGCAGCCCTTAAACCAGCTCCTAACACCAGCCCTTAAACCAGCCCCTAACACCAGCCCTTAAACCAGCCCCTAACACCAGCTCCTAACACCAGCCCCTAACACCAGCTCCTAACACCAGCCCTTAAACCAGCCCCTAACACCAGCCCTTAAACCAGCCCCTAACACCAGCCCTTAAACCAGCTCCTAACACCAGCCCTTAAACTAGCCCCTAACACCAGCCCTTAAACCAGCCCTTAAACCAGCTCCTAACACCAGCCCCTAACACCAGCCCTTAAACCAGCCCTTAAACCAGCCCTTAAACCAGCCCCTAACACCAGCCCTTAAACCAGCCCTTAAACCAGCCCCTAACACCAGCCCTTAAACCAGCCCCTAACACCAGCCCTTAAACCAGCCCCTAACACCAGCCCTTAAACCAGCCCCTAACACCAGCCCTTAACACCAGCCCTTAAACCAGCCCCTAACACCAGCCCTTAAACCAGCCCCTAACACCAGCCCTTAACACCAACCCTTAAACCAGCCCCTAACACCAGCCCTTAACACCAACCCTTAAACCAGCTCCTAACACCAGCCCTTAACACCAGCCCTTAAACCAGCCCCTAACACCAGCCCTTAACACCAGCCCTTAACACTAGCCCTTAAACCAGCCCCTAACACCAGCCCTTAAACCAGCCCCTAACACCAGCCCTTAACACCAACCCTTAAACCAGCCCCTAACACCAGCCCTTAACACCAACCCTTAAACCAGCTCCTAACACCAGCCCTTAAACCAGCTCCTAACACCAACCCTTAAACCAGCCCCTAACACCAGCCCTTAAACCAGCTCCTAACACCAGCCCTTAAACCAGCCCCTAACACCAGCCCTTAAACCAGCCCTTAAACCAGCTCCTAACACCAGCCCTTAACACCAACCCTTAAACCAACCCCTAACACCAGCCCTTAACACCAACCCTTAAACCAGCCCCTAACACCAGCCCTTAACACCAACCCTTAAACCAGCTCCTAACACCAGCCCTTAAACCAGCTCCTAACATCAGCCCTTAAACCAGCCCTTAAACCAGCTCCTAACACCAGCCCTTAACACCAGCCCTTAACACCAGCCCTTAAACCAGCTCCTAACACCAGCCCTTAAACCAGCTCCTAACACCAGCCCTTAAACCAGCCCTTAACACCAGCCCTTAAACCAGCCCTTAACACCAGCCCTTAAACCAGCCCTTAAACCAGCCCCTAACACCAGCCCTTAAACCAGCCCCTAACACCAGCCCTTAAACCAGCTCCTAACATCAGCCCTTAAACCAGCCCTTAACACCAGCCCTTAAACCAGCTCCTAACACCAGCCCTTAACACCAGCCCTTAAACCAGCTCCTAACACCAGCCCTTAAACCAGCTCCTAACACCAGCCCTTAAACCAGCTCCTAACACCAGCCCTTAAACCAGCTCCTAACACCAGCCCTTAAACCAGCTCCTAACACCAGCCCTTAAACCAGCTCCTAACACCAGCCCTTAAACCAGCTCCTAACACCAGCCCCTAACACCAGCCCCTAACACCAGCTCCTAACACCAGCCCTTAACACCAGCCCTTAAACCAGCTCCTAACACCAGCCCTTAAACCAGCCCTTAACACCAGCCCTTAAACCAGCCCTTAACACCAGCCCCTAACACCAGCCCTTAAACCAGCCCCTAACACCAGCCCTTAAACCAGCCCTTAAACCAGCCCTTAAACCAGCCCCTAACACCAGCCCTTAAACCAGCCCTTAAACCAGCCCCTAACACCAGCCCTTAAACCAGCCCCTAACACCAGCCCTTAAACCAGCCCCTAACACCAGCCCTTAAACCAGCCCCTAACACCAGCCCTTAAACCAGCCCCTAACACCAGCCCTTAACACCAACCCTTAAACCAGCCCCTAACACCAGCCCTTAACACCAGCCCTTAAACCAGCCCCTAACACCAGCCCTTAACACCAGCCCTTAAACCAGCCCCTAACACCAGCCCTTAAACCAGCCCCTAACACCAGCCCTTAACACCAACCCTTAAACCAGCCCCTAACACCAGCCCTTAACACCAACCCTTAAACCAGCTCCTAACACCAGCCCTTAACACCAGCCCTTAAACCAGCCCCTAACACCAGCCCTTAACACCAGCCCTTAACACCAGCCCTTAAACCAGCCCCTAACACCAGCCCTTAAACCAGCCCCTAACACCAGCCCTTAACACCAACCCTTAAACCAGCCCCTAACACCAGCCCTTAACACCAACCCTTAAACCAGCTCCTAACACCAGCCCTTAAACCAGCTCCTAACACCAACCCTTAAACCAGCCCCTAACACCAGCCCTTAAACCAGCTCCTAACACCAGCCCTTAAACCAGCCCCTAACACCAGCCCTTAAACCAGCCCCTAACACCAGCCCTTAACACCAACCCTTAAACCAACCCCTAACACCAGCCCTTAACACCAACCCTTAAACCAGCCCCTAACACCAGCCCTTAACACCAACCCTTAAACCAGCTCCTAACACCAGCCCTTAAACCAGCTCCTAACATCAGCCCTTAAATCAGCCCTTAACACCAGCCCTTAAACCAGCCCTTAAACCAGCTCCTAACACCAGCCCTTAACACCAGCCCTTAACACCAGCCCTTAAACCAGCTCCTAACACCAGCCCTTAAACCAGCTCCTAACACCAGCCCTTAAACCAGCCCTTAACACCAGCCCTTAAACCAGCCCTTAACACCAGGCCTTAAACCAGCCCTTAAACCAGCCCCTAACACCAGCCCTTAAACCAGCCCCTAACACCAGCCCTTAAACCAGCCCTTAAACCAGCCCCTAACACCAGCCCTTAAACCAGCTCCTAACACCAGCCCTTAAACCAGCCCTTAAACCAGCCCTTAAACCAGCCCCTAACACCAGCCCTTAAACCAGCCCTTAACACCAGCCCTTAAACCAGCCCTTAAACCAGCCCTTAAACCAGCCCTTAACACCAGCCCTTAACACCAGCCCTTAACACCAACCCTTAAACCAGCTCCTAACACCAGCCCTTAAACCAGCCCTAACACCAGCCCTTAAACCAGCCCTTACACCAGCCCTTAAACCAGCCCCTAACACCAGCCCTTAAACCAGCCCTTAAACCAGCCCTTAAACCAGCCCCTAACACCAGCCCTTAAACCAGCCCTTAAACCAGCCCTTAAACCAGCCCTAACACCAGCCCTTAACACCAACCCTTAAACCAGCTCCTAACACCAGCCCTTAAACCAGCCCTAACACCAGCCCTTAAACCAGCCCTTAAACCAGCCCCTAACACCAGCCCCTAACACCAGCCCTTAAACCAGCCCTTAAACCAGCTCCTAACACCAGCCCTTAAACCAGCCCCTAACACCAGCCCTTAAACCAGCCCTTAAACCAGCCCTTAAACCAGCTCCTAACACCAGCCCCTAACACCAGCCCTTAAACCAGCCCTTAAACCAGCCCTTAAACCAGCTCCTAACACCAGCCCCTAACACCAGCCCCTAACACCAACCCTTAAACCAGCCCTTAAACCAGCCCTTAAACCAGCCCCTAACACCAGCTCTTAAACCAGCCCTTAAACCAGCTCCTAACACCAGCCCTTAAACCAGCCCCTAACACCAGCCCTTAAACCAGCCCTTAAACCAGCCCTTAAACCAGCTCCTAACACCAGCCCCTAACACCAGCCCTTAACACCAGCCCTTAAACCAGCTCCTAACACCAGCCATTAAACCAGCCCCTAACACCAGCCCTTAAACCAGCCCTTAAACCAGCTCCTAACACCAGCCCCTAACACCAGCCCTTAAACCAGCCCTTAACACCAACCCTTAAACCAGCTCCTAACACCAGCCCTTAAACCAGCCCCTAACACCAGCCCTTAAACCAGCCCCTAACACCAGCCCTTAAACCAGCCCTTAAACCAACCCTTAAACCAGCTCCTAACACCAGCCCCTAACACCAGCCCTTAAACCAGCCCTTAACACCAACCCTTAAACCAGCTCCTAACACCAGCCCTTAAACCAGCCCTTAACACCAACCCTTAAACCAGCTCCTAACACCAGCCCTTAAACCAGCTCCTAACACCAGCCCTTAAACCAGCTCCTAACACCAGCCCTTAAACCAGCCCCTAACACCAGCTCTTAAACCAGCTCCTAACACCAACCCTTAAACCAGCTCCTAACACCAGCCCTTAAACCAGCTCCTAACACCAGCCCTTAAACCAGCTCCTAACACCAACCCTTAAACCAGCTCCTAACACCAGCCCTTAAACCAGCCCCTAACACCAGCCCTTAAACCAGCCCTTAAACCAGCCCTTAAACCAGCTCCTAACACCATCCCTTAAACCAGCCCCTAACACCAGCCCTTAAACCAGCCCTTAAACCAGCTCCTAACACCAGTCCTTAAACCAGCTCCTAACACCAGCCCTTAAACCAGCCCTTAAACCAGCTCCTAACACCAGCCCTTAAACCAGCCCTTAAACCATCTCCTAACACCAGCCCTTAAACCAGCCCTTAAACCAGCTCCTAACACCAGCCCTTAAACCAGCCCTTAACACCAGCCCTTAAACCAGCTCCTAACACCATCCCTTAAACCAGCTCCTAACACCAGCCCTTAAACCAGCTCCTAACACCAGCCCCTAACACCAGCCCTTAAACCAGCCCTTAACACCATCCCTTAAACCAGCCCCTAACACCAGCCCTTAAACCAGCTCCTAACACCAGCCCTTAAACCAGCCCTTAAACCAGCTCCTAACACCAGCCCTTAAACCAGCTCCTAACACCAGCCCTTAAACCAGCCCCTAACACCAGCCCTTAAACCAGCCCGTAACACCATCCCTTAAACCAGCTCCTAACACCAGCCCTTAAACCAGCTCCTAACACCAGCCCTTAAACCAGCCCCTAACACCAGCCCTTAAACCAGCCCCTAACACCAGCCCTTAAACCAGCCCCTAACACTAGCCCTTAAACCAGCTCCTAACACCAGCCCTTAAACCAGCCCTTAACACCAGCCCTTAAACCAGCCCTTAACACCAGCCCTTAAACCAGCTCCTAACACCAGCCCTTAAACCAGCCCTTAACACCAGCCCTCAAACCAGCTCCTAACACCAGCCCTTAAACCAGCCCTTAAACCAGCCCTTAACACCAGCCCTTAAACCAGCCCCTAACACCAGCCCTTAAACCAGCCCTTAAACCAGCCCCTAACACTAGCCCTTAAACCAGCCCCTAACACCAGCCCTTAAACCAGCCCTTAAACCAGCCCCTAACACCAACCCTTAACACCAGCCCTTAAACCAGCCCTTAAACCAGCTCCTAACACCAGCCCTTAAACCAGCCCTTAAACCAGCCCTTAAACCAGCTCCTAACACCAGCCCTTAAACCAGCTCCTAACACTAGCCCTTAACACCAGCCCTTAAACCAGCCCCTAACACCAGCCCTTAAACCAGCCCTTAACACCAACCCTTAAACCAGCCCTTAAACCAGCCCCTAACACCAGCCCCTAACACCAGCCCTTAAACCAGCCCTTAAACCAGCCCCTAACACCAGCCCTTAAACCTGCCCCTAACACCAGCCCTTAAACCAGCTCCTAACACCAGCCATTAAACCAGCTCCTAACACCAGCCCTTAAACCAGCCCCTAACACCAGCCCTTAAACCAGCTCCTAACACCAGCCATTAAACCAGCTCCTAACACCAGCCATTAAACCAGCTCCTAACACCAGCCCTTAAACCAGCCCCTAACACCAGCTCCTAACACCAGCCCCTAACACCAGCCCTTAAACCAGCCCCTAACACCAGCCCTTAAACCAGCTCCTAACACCAGCCCTTAAACCAGCCCCTAACACCAGCCCCTAACACCAGCCCTTAACACCAGCCCTTAAACCAGCCCCTAACACCAGCCCTTAAACCAGCCCCTAACACCAGCCCTTAAACTAGCCCCTAACGAGCTGAAGGCAGCAGGCCACGTGCCGATGACATTTTCACATTGATTGACAGGAATGGTAAAGTTGCACGTTGCATGTTAAAGTGGTAATCATTCAATTAAGTGGAAATCAATGGAACCCATACGGGTAATCCATATTAATATCGTCCTGTCAGGCAGCTGATGACCATTTCATCCCCTCAGCGCCAATCACACCACCCCCGATCCATCCAACCACAGATCACACTGCCCCCGATCCATCCAACCACAGATCACACCGCCCCCGATCCATCCAACCAACCACAGATCACACCACCCCCGATCCATCCAACCACAGATCACACCAGCAACCTGGCTCTGTAGTGTGTTGGAAACCTCTGTAATATAAATTTACTATATATTTTTTTTATCCACTTTTTCTCCTTATTTTTCAAATTTTCTCCCATCCCAATTTCGTATCGCCAATTCACCCCTTCAATTCTCCCCTCCCCTGTCTTGAACGTTGCTAGACTATGCCTCCCACTGGTCGGCTGTAGTGCGGATAGAAGCCTTGCATCACGTGTCCCCTCCGGTACACAAGGAGGCAGCCTGTTGCATCTTTTCACCAGACAGCGCGGACTCTCAGTGGCGAGGAGTAACGCGTGGGAGGCTCACGCTGCCCCCGTCACTTCCTGTCTCCGCTGTACAGGCGTCACCCAACCGACCTGTAGGAGTCGCTGTCCACAACGTCCAATCCCCACCCATCGACTTTCCACCCGCTACCTCTGCCAATTGAGATAGTATGACGACTGGCCCAAGCCGCAGGCATCGCTGACTCGGGGAGTCGAGACCGGAGTCTCTTGCATTGGTGACGAGCGCAATCTCCGCTACGCCACCCAGCCGCCCTTAAATTTACTATATTTTAAACCACCTCACAGTTAGAGGGACACTACACACACACACACACACACACACACACACACACACACACACACACACACACACACACACACACACACACACACACACACACACACACACACACACACACACACACACACAAATGTCTCACACATATCCCAATACTACAAATTATTTGGTTAGGAGAGTTATTGAGTTCAATAATAATAAAATAATAATGCAGGACCTCTTTAGAGGTCTTTATTCGGCATGCAACAAACTGGACATGCAATGGGAGCGGCACACACACACTGTAATACACACACACACAGACACACACACGCATTGTCTTTTTCTCAGTCGCGGATGCGATTGAGCTCTGCTCTTAACCCATCCCGTCGTCCTTCCCCCCCAAGGGCAGCCGGGAGCAGACAGGGCGTCGGCGAGGTACCGCGCCCGGGGACCAATCCAAGTGCTCCTGCCTGTCTTCGTCAAGGACGCGACAGCGTCAGCGATCTATTGGTTATGCATGTTTTTCCATTGGGTTTATCTTATCGGCGGGGAACCCTTGCGAGCACAGAGGGGGAGAACATGCAAACTCCACACAGAAAGGCCCGGGAGATACCCCACCTGGGTACCTGTCAACGCGGCAACCTGGTCCCCAAGCGGGAATCGAACCCACAACCTTCTAGCTGTGAGGCGACAGTGTTAACCACTACACCACCGTGCCGAGAGTTCAAGAGTGCAGACGTGCAATGTCATAATGATGATGTATATTATTATTTCCAGTCATAAATACAGCTCAGTGACATGAGGAAATTTTTCTTTTTAAAAGCCCTCTGTTCTTTCTACAGTTTATAATGCACTCCCTCCATCCTCCACCCCTCCTCTCTCTGCTCCTCTCTTTCGGGGGGAGATCTCGTTGTGAACTATTATGTTTGCTAACAGAATGAAAACACATCCCTGCTCCTAATCCAAACCTCTAGAGGCTTGGGGGGGGGGCTACCGCACATTCGTTTACCCTCGGATTGCGGATCGGATCGGGGCTTTATGTTGTAAAAACGCTGACCCATCCTCTTCGTCACTTCACCTGAAGGTCTTACCATCCTGTCTTGTCTCGCAACCAATCACATCTCTCCTTCTCCGCTCAGCTGCCCTTTGCCTCAATAGCATAAAACTGCAGTGCCGCAGCCCCATACATAGGAGGGGCCTGTACTGTGCGTTGGGGGCCTGTACTGTGCGTTGGGGGCCTGCACTGTGCGTTGGGGGCCTGTACTGTGCGGTGCACTACTGCGCATGCGAGAAACAAAGTAAAGTCATTCTAATCTAGTCTAAGGGTTAAGTTTAGGCCCTCATCCAGAAGAGGTTACGCTTAGAGTAACAGTCAGGGCTGGTAATCCAATTGATATTCAGTTTAAGATAAAAAATTCTAGTCTATAGACAATTGGTTGCATTGAATGCTTTATTTGGTTACTCCTAATCCAATTGATATTCAGTTTAAGACAAAAATATTTTGGACATTAGGTCCTATTTTACTTTACTTTATGTTCCGTATGTTACTTTATGTTTCTAGTGTCCTATATTATATGTTACTTTGTTTCTCGCATGCGCAGTAGTGCACCACACAGTACAGGCCCCCAACGCACAGTACAGGCCCCCAACGCACAGTACAGGCCCCCAACGCACAGTACAGGCCCCCAACGCACAGTACAGGCCCCCAGCGCACAGTACAGGCCCCCAGCGCACAGTACAGGCCCCCAACGCACAGTACAGGCCCCCACCGCACAGTACAGGCCCCCACCGCACAGTACAGGCCCCCAGCGCACAGTACAGGCCCCCAATGCACAGTACAGGCCCCCAACGCACAGTACAGGCCCCCAGCGCACAGTACAGGCCCCCAACGCACAGTACAGGCCCCCAACGCGCAGTACAGGCCCCCAACGCACAGTACAGGCCCCCAACGCACAGTACAGGCCCCCAGCGCACAGTACAGGCCCCTCCTATGTATGGGGCTGCGGCACTGCAGTTTTATGCTATTGGCTCAGCTGCCCTTTGCCTGCGTATGACTTCATGGAGGAGCCTCCATGTAATATGCATCACATCAACCCGGGAGCAACAGACACCCATCTGTCCTGCAGGGGGGGGGGGAATTAACATGGAAATAGTGTGTTGCTGTTTAGAAACGGGACCAGGGTCTAAACGAGCCGCCCCCTCCTTCACATCCCTCTATCTCTCTCGCTTTTCTTTCCCAGACTGTCCCCTTGCTCTCTCTCTCTCTCTTTCTCTCTCTCCCTCTCTCTCTCTCTCTGTCTCTCTCTCTCTCCCTCTCTCTCCGTCCTGTCCTAGTGCTTAGTGGGCGTGTCTGACCCTGACATTTAGCCTAATGAATGAGCCAGGTGATTTATGGTTCAGGATGAGAGAAAGGAAGGAGGAAGAGAGAGTGAGAGAGAGGGTGGGATGGAGGGGGGGATGGGGGGTTCTGGGGGGGCACATGGTAATGTTCTCGAAGGTCAGTCTCGTAAATTATTTTCTGTTGGTCTTATCTCGTTGCCCTTAAGCACTTCAGCTTGTTTTTATTGAGACTATTTCCACATCCTAACGGTGGCATTTAACACAATACTTGTAACGTCCTCTTTTGTGTCTAGAAAACATAGTGGAACCAAGTAAGGTTTCGTCGATAATCCAATGTACAGTTACCCCCACCCCGCCTACCCATCTTTGTCTGGTCTGCATCCCCTTAACAATTGTGTGTATTGAGCTGTACTGTATTGTAATTGGCTGTGGAAGTGGGTAGATTCCAGGGTAAACCTGAGGAGGAGCGGCTGTGTGTTCTGTGTGATCTGGGAGTGGTGGAGGATGAATATCATTTTGTTTTTTATTGCCCTTTGTACACCACTTTGAGGAGGGCTTTATTTGAAAAAATTCAAATTGCAAACCCAGATTTGTTTTGGCAGTCTGAGAGCTGTATGTTGAGTTGTTTTTTTGTGGAGGACATCTTCGGTTTTGCAGGATTTTTGGAGAAGGCATGGCACCTGAGACAAAACACACTGTATCCTATATAATTGTATTTGAATTCACCTTGTTTTTCTGTTTTTCTGTTTATTTACATTGAGTACAGCTTGTGTTATATTACGTTTTATTGTATTTTCTTGTATTTTTCTTTTTTTATGGCCATCTTGGTCTATGTAATTTGTTAAGTAATTGGTAAAGTATATTATTATATACTTATTGTTATGTGTCTTGTAAGCCCATATGGGCTGGGCATACATCTGTATGTAAGACACGAAAATAAAAAATATCAAATCAAATCAAAAATGTAACCATTCTGCATTCTGTTAATAAAGTTTTCAATCAATCAATCAATAGAGTCAAGTGTTAACTTCCAGTGTTTACCAACATTACCAATGTAAACTAACTTTTATAGAAACAAAACACATCAAATACAATAGAAAACATATATTTACCTATTGTCTATAGTGTCCAAGCAATACATCTGAATTGAGCACTAAGGCTTGCAGTGTGAACCAATCTCCTCCCTGTGTGTTCAGTGGAAAGCTACCCGGCTGCAAGTTAGCCTAGCTTAGCACAAATGAATGGAAGCGGATATGGATCAGCTAGCCTAGCTTAAAACAACAGGTAGGATAGCTGGTCCATAACCAATTCCATTAATTAGTGCTAAGCTAGGATAGCACAAATTGCAGCCAGATAACTTTCCACTGAACACACAGGGAGGAAATTGGCATCTATCTTCACCAATCCATCCTTTTTTGACCAATACAATGGAAAACCTTTATTTACCTGTTGTCTAGTGTTAGTCCTTGTATCTAGAGCTCAAGTCAGTCAACTGGAGAATGACATAATGTTGTCTAGTGTTAGTCCTTGTATCAAGAGCTCAGTCAACTGACTGACTGAGCTCTGGATACAAGGACTAACACTAGACACCATGCTGTCATTCTCTAGTTGACTGAGCTCTGGATACAAGGACTAACACTAGACAACATGCTGTCATTCTCTAGTTGACTGACTGAGCTCTTGATACAAGGACTAACACTAGACAACATGCTGTCATTCTCTTAGTTGACTGACTGAGCTCTAGATACAAGGACTAACACTAGACAACATGCTGTCATTCTTTAGTTGACTGACTGAGCTCTAGATACAAGGACTAACACTAGACAACATGCTGTCATTCTCTAGTTGACTGACTGAGCTCTAGATACAAGGACTAACACTAGACAACATGCTGTCATTCTCTAGTTGACTGACTGAGCTCTAGATACAAGGACTAACACTAGACAACATGCTGTCATTCTCTAGTTGACTGACTGAGCTCTAGATACAAGGACTAACACTAGACAACATGCTGTCATTCTCTAGTTGACTGACTGAGCTCTAGATACAAGGACTAACACTAGACAACATGATGTCATTCTCTAGTTGACTGACTGAGCTCTAGATACAAGGACTAACACTAGACACCATGCTGTCATTCTCTAGTTGACTGACTGAGCTCTAGATACAAGGACTAACACTAGACAACATGCTGTCATTCTCTAGTTGACGGACTGAGCTCTAGATACAAGGACTAACACTAGACAACATGATGTCATTCTCTAGTGACTGAGCTCTAGATACAAGGACTAACACTAGACAACATGATGTCATTCTCTAGTTGACTGACTGAGCTCTGGATACAAGGACTAACACTAGACAACATGATGTCATTCTCTAGTTGACTGACTGAGCTCTTGATACAAGGACTAACACTAGACAACATGCTGTCATTCTCTAGTTGACTGACTGAGCTCTAGATACAAGGACTAACACTAGACAACATGCTGTCATTCTCTAGTTGACTGACTGAGCTCTAGATACAAGGACTAACACTAGACAACATGCTGTCATTCTCTAGTTAACTGACTGAGCTCTTGATACAAGGACTAACACTAGACAACATGCTGTCATTCTCTAGTTGACTGACTGAGCTCTAGATACAAGGACTAACACTAGACAACATGCTGTCATTCTCTAGTTGACTGACTGAGCTCTAGATACAAGGACTAACACTAGACAACATGCTGTCATTCTCTAGTTGACTGACTGAGCTCTAGATACAAGGACTAACACTAGACAACATGCTGTCATTCTCTAGTGAGAATGACAGCATGGTCACACAGTTTAGAGTTCACATGGGTTGGAAATAAATTACACATAAGACACACAAGAGTGTCAGAAAGCTCAGACTATATGAACTGTACATCTTTAGTGTACTGTTCTTGATGATGACCTTGCTCACAGCCTGAAATGACCAGATGTTGTAAACACCACCAAACAAACATATTTTAACTATTTGACTCGGGTCTATTTCGAACAAGAACATTTGTCAAATTAGCAGCAAACATTAGTGATTGTTTTAAAAGAACACGCCAACATTATGTGAAATGTGCTTACTGTCTTCTCCAGAGTCAGACAAGAAGATACCAAACTCCTCTCTGTGCGCTCAGTAGAAAGCTATAGCCTACGGCTGTAAACTAGCCTAGCTTAGCACAAATTAATGGAAGTGGATACGGACCACTAGCCTAGCTTAACCTTCCGGGAGAGGTGTTTTTAGCCAACAGCTATAGTAGCTGTGCTAAGATTATTATTATATTTGATTAGATTAGATTAGATTAGATTCAAATGTATTGTCATTATACAGCACAAGGACAGTACAAACGAAAATAAGTGTGGCATCCAGAGTACAAATGTAACAGTAAAGTGCAATAGTAATATACAATGTACAGGTGATTATACTCGGTATAAAATATATAAATTAGTACTAATGAGTATAGTGCTAATTAGACATGTATGTACAGAGTTGCAGTATTAATATGTACAGTGATAGAGGTATAAAGACACTATGGTAGTAAGTAGGGATGTCCCGATCGCATCTTTTTGCTCCCGATCCCGATCATCACGGCTCACATTACATTCACCCTGAGCCCCCGAGAATGTGCTTCATACGAGAAATATTCAAAGTTTCAATCTGTTTGCACATTAGTATACATTCACAGTGTTCGAGTTACGTAATGATTTTCTCCATTTTGGTCTGAAGCGCAGACAATAATCCTCACAAAGCGAATGTTGACGTTATCCAGGTGAACGTTCTTCATTCAAGCGAGGCATTGCAATCAATACAGCTGTTTGGCAAAGCTCCCGCCACCTCCCCCATTCCTTTGCTCGCTCTAGTCACATAACGCGACGTATTAGATTGGTCGTGTTGAACGCAGCTCTGTTCTTTCCTCCACGCGGAACCAACGTCCGCCTAGCAAACATTGCAACTGGCTATTGGACTGGCTTCGGTTTCAATTTTAAAATGCTTCCAAGCTTCTGACATTTTGTCTAGCTGCTCCGAGTTATCAGGTGGATCTGCCGGTGTTGTGGGAGCCACGCGTTGTGATGAGGTCTGCTATTTTCGGCATACGTCACTGTCGTGCGACGGTGTAAATCAAAGGATAATGCGTTTGTTTTGGCAAATTCTTCTGCTCTGTGCGACAATAAATAAATGAATGATGATATTGTAGTGCCGAGAGATGGGAGTCGGAGACGGTAGCTCGAGGTAGAGCGAACAGCATTTATTCAGTACACAAATACAACATGCTACTTGTAACTGAGGGGTACAATTCCCTGACTGTATTGATAAGTATGGTATCATTAAACCACTACCGCTTTATGTACTTTAACTACTGGCCATACAGTACACGATATCTAAATATGATGAACACTTTCCACAATGAAATCGGTTCCAGTCAAAGGTAATAATCAAATATTTAATGGAGCAAAAGGTACATAGAATATTTATCTTACATTTATCATTTGAATGCACTTGTAAGGCAAATGAGTACTCGTAGGCAAATCAACACTGAATGTCCAATCTCTGGTTACGCAGGAAGCAAGTATACAACCTGGCTCTTAGGGAATTATATCTATGGTACACTTAATGATATAGCGGGATATTCTGGAGGGGGTCCTCCCGGTTGTAAGCCGGTAGGGGGGGTAGGAGAGCCGTCGGTAGTAGACCGTCTGGTCAACGATATCTATGGAGACTTCAAGTACAGAAGACAGTGCAATAGACTCTTGATCCGCAGATGAATACACCTTGGTTCTCTTGTAGGCTGTAGCTCCACAATGAAGAAGAAGCTAGGCGACCTCAGTCTCTCTGAGCGCCGACTCAACTTGACTCCTCTCGGGGGTAAATCCAACACTCACAGGCGTCGGCGATTATCCGCTCCACAAATCACAGTACCAAAGCAAATATATATTCCAGCCGCATAGGGCTCAGCAGTCGTCGGGTAGGTAATCCAGTGTACATGTCCCTCGGTCCTCGCCTAGATCTCCTCGGATGAAAGCGCCATGTGGTCGGCCCAACATGGATAAGACTCTAGATAACACGAGGAAGCGTTGGAGATGCTGGTCACTTTCGAACTCTAACCGCACAATGCACCATACACCATAGACTATTATTACTTGATAGAAATACGTCGCACTCGACGGTACAGTGCCAAACTCTGACAATTCAGTTATTAATTCGCACGAGGTCTCAATGCTATTCTAAGGCCAAACAGGCCATACTTCACCGCACGTCGTATCGTGGGTGAGGCTTCACGTTCTGTTACTAAGTTGGGAAGAAGGGTAAGGGACTTCTACATTTACTTGCGCCATATTTATATGCACGGTGCCACTCTCATTTCGGTAGCCGTATCCCTGAGCGGAGCCGGGGCTAGTACGGACATGTCTCGTCGGTACCTTTGAACTTGACGCCAGGGGCTGGTCCCCTGGCGCCTGGTCCTTTGTCCAATAAGAGAATGAACTATTATGGGCTATAGTAGGCTAAAGGGATATTCCGTGCATATGTACAAGGAATATACAAGGGATATCAAACGACATACAAATACTATTCAATATATATCCATAAATAAATATATATATTCGGTTTAATCTGATCCTTCGTAACACTACTGCTACGTTGCTTGCAGTCGACTGACCTGTGATGGCAGGTCGTGCCACACGGTATAATGTTCGGGCGGAACTCTTGTTCCTAACAATAGTTCCGTGGGTGAATTATGTACCATTAACAATCACTACAATATGTAATTTAAATTAAAACCCAAAACTAAGGCCTTAGTATGAGTTTAAGACGTGAACATGGTCATGTTTGTTGAATAAAATAAAGAAAAAAAAATATTTTTTTTACTCCCGATTTCTTTCCCCCGATCCCGATCTTCTGAAAATCATGTGATCGGATCGGGACATCCCTAGTAGTAAGTCATACTGGCCAGAAGTATGGCCAGCATACTGGCCAGCAGCGTAACTAGTAAGTGTAGGTAAGCTAGGTTAGCTTGCAGCCAGATAGCTTTCCACTGAACGGTAGAGATGTGGTCTTCTATCTTCTTGTTGTCTGTCTCTGGAGGCGACGGTAAGTGCATTTCCCCTGATGTCGGCATGTTCCTTTGACATATCTGATGTTAAATATCTTAACACGGCTGCAGTTAGGCCTTCAAATCCCCTTCCCAGACTTCCTCGGATATCCCTCTGGATGCCACCAGGGGACGTATACTCTCACGGCATTTCCACTTCAGTAAAGGATTTGTGGACTTTTTTCCCACTGCTAGCGTCTACGCCGCACCTCGGGGTGACAGTGCTTTCCGTTCTGTCTCAGCTGGAAGGAAGGAGAGAATGTTTGTTCTTTTTCTCTCTCTCTCTCTTTCTCTCTCAGAACTCTGGACCGGAGCCCCGGCTGGCCGGCGCCAATCTCACGCTCCCCTGCGCAGAGCAGAGTCACCCGGGTGGAGTCTGCTGTGAAGTTGGACGGTGGTCTTGAGTCGAGAGAAGAGCAGAGAAGAGAAACAGGACTTTAACTAAGCTGCTTTAAGCTAGCAGGTCCGCCAGGCTGAAATCACAGGGGCCGGGGGATTAAAGGGAGGATTCTTTTTTTTCTTTTTTGTTTAAAAGCCTTGTTGGCCTCCATACTTTTACACTTCTTTTTCGGGGTTTTGTTTTAGAAATTAGTTTTAGTGTTTAAAAAAAAAAAATTAAGGCTAGATCCACAAAGAATGGATTGCACGGTGCTAATTGCACCCTTACTTACAATTCATTATGAATTGAAAATGGGGGGACCCTGATGTAAACAAGACGAAAGTCTCTCTCTGGTCTGCATCCCCTTAACAATTGTGTGTATTGAGCCGTACTGTATTGTACCCATTCTGCAATCTGTTAATAAAATGTCCATTCAATCAATCACCTGCGCGGTGATTACTGGAGTGTTAATGTTGTCACTTGTGTGTGTGTGTGTGTGTGTGTGTGGTTATCCGGTTTGCATCCAATTTTACTTTATCAAGTGGATTATTGCTTATTCAGCATGAAATCAAATCTGTGGAAATTATTGGTTTTTGCGCAAGATACGTGAACGCTACGGTAGAAAGAGATGCTGAGGTGAGAGACCAGTTTAACCTAGAATTGCTAATCTTACAAACTCCTAATATTATTTCATTTAAATCTGTAAAAAAATAATTTAATAAGCCAATTATCCATAAATGATTCCTCCTTACCCTCCTTTTAAACAGCCCTCGTTGTATTCATTGAGGCACCTAATGAACAGAGACGTGCATTTACAACATGTTGAGCTGCACAAATTGAATAATAATAACTTTATTTATTTATTTAGAATAGATAAACAAAATGACCAAGTGACATGAGGAAAATTCACTTTTTTTTTAATGTATAATCATCTGTATTTTAAATGTTGTCCCCCTTGGTAATTGACTTTGACACCACGATTTCAATAAAGCAGACAATTCAATTCGAGTCAAAGAAAGGTACGTGTTCGTTTTGGCACTTGATGTGTCTTTATAGATGACCGTTGAAAAAGAAAAGCAGATCCATATCTCTGTGTGTATCTTGTAGTGGTTACCATGGTTACCTGCTGCCTTGCTGGAAGAAAGACTAAACATTCTGTAAAAAGTTGACAGGTGTTGACGCACAATGTGCAAAACCACCTGCCGATGATCACAGGCATGGGAAATATTTTTTATTTTCTTTGGAAAATAATCAGTTTAAAGCTGCCGGTGCCTCTGGGAGTCTGTGGGAATCTAAAATGTTGCACGTATAATACATGGGCTCGAAAAGTGATGCAGAGCTTGCCTTTCTCAGAAGTTGCCTATACTGAAGCTTTGAAAGTGATGCAATTGGCAATGGAAATATCGGACTTATTTCCTGTGTTGAAATAAAATATACAGCGTGTATAATTCAGATATACGGTAGACATTCATCATCATGAAACACTGGCCGCACAATATAGTAGCCTGAATCTATCACAGTGTCCTCCTCACACTCACAGTGGTGGCCGGCTGGAGACACTTGCTCTTAGAATAGCTCTGCATTAGTGTTACAGTAGTCTAGACTCCATCCGTTATGCTGGTGGTGGAACTATAGGGCTTAATGTCTGA